>NC_138372.1:22729482-22924314 GCF_054177405.1 Leptonychotes weddellii
GGGACTCCAGGATCATGACCTGAGCCGAAGGCAGTCGCTTAACCAACTGAGCCACCCAGGCGCCCGATGAAGGGAGATCATTATATAATGCACCTTCAGGGCAAGTCCTGGAAGTTAATCAGTCTATCAGTGGTGATGATTTTAAGTCTTGAGGTGGCTGTCTGCTGGACAGACTCGGTGGAGTGAGAGTAGGGGTGGGGGTGGGGACTGGAGGCAGGGAGGGATTCTGCATGGGGAGTTGGGGAAGGTTCAACAAGAGGAGAATGTGAGCTGGTCCTGAGGAGAAGTACTTTGCCAAATGGAAAAATGGGGAGAGGCAGGTTGGGGCCAGGGAGCGAAGGGCTCTATGTGTCTAAGAGGCTGGGATTCATTCTGGAGACAACAGGAAGGGATTTAAGCAGCGGAAGGACAAGGTCCAGATTTAGCCTTAGGAAAGGATCCCTGGGACCTGTGGTGAAGGGATTGACGGGGTGAGAGGGGTCAGGAGACTGGCAGAAGTGGGTTGTGATAGTCTGGGTGTTGGAGCTGTGTGTGGATCGCTGAGTCACCTGCGTGGTGCTCACCTGGGGTCAATGATTCAAAAGTTCCAGTCCCAGGAAATACATCTGCTCCTTAACAGAAAGTAGCCAGAGGAGTCGACCGAGAGACCCAGAGCAAGCAGGCAGAGAGCCTGTTGGGCCTCTCTTCCTCTCCAGCCCGGAGGTGCGGCCCCTCCCCCTGCCCCTGGGCCTGGGCCTCCCCTTTGTGAATCTGTCTGTCTGTGAACGCGTGGTTGTCTGCCGGCTGAGGCAGCAGAAAGAGCACTTTGGAGTGAATCAGAGCTAAATCCAAATCCTGATTCTGCTGCTAAGTTAGCTCTATGATCTTGGTCAAATTTCTTAACCTCTCTGAGTTGGTTCTATGGAAAATGTTCAGACTTGTAGTATCTTTACATGCTTGTATGTAAACGCACAGAAGAAGTATATCCTGCCCACCAGCATGAAGAGTGTTTGGCTGGTCTGGGGAACGTGGGTGACGAGCCACTTTCACATTTTATCTTATTTCCTCCCGCACTGTCTGGGCCTTGTAGAGACTCCGTATTCTACATTATTGCATTTGTAAGGAGCCCTGATACTGCTACCAACTTCACAGATTGTCGGAAGGATTTTTAAAGGATGCTACAGATAGAACCGTGCAGAATTGACCCTCAGAGGGTATCAGCTCCCTTTTCTTCCCGGTGCCTGGATCTGCATGAGGTATTTGCGGGTCTGCCTTTCTACTTGTAACTGTTTATCTCTTTGTATCTGTATTTGTGCAACAGGCCTTCTGGATATCTCTTTGGTTTATGCTTCCCTGAGTATCTGTGTTTGTTTTTGTGTTGGTGGATGTCTGTGTATGAGGGTCTGTGCATCCGGGAATGTGTGCATTTGTGTATCTGTGTGTGTGTGTGAATCGGCATGTCTCTATATATGTGTTTCGGTGTGTTGGTCGTGTGTGTGTGTGTATGCGGGTGATACATCTGTGTATGAGTTTGTGTTTCAATATGTTCTCATATTTGTGTGTGTTTAGATGTCAGTATGTTGTGTCCCTGAGTGTTTATGGGTATCTAGATATATCGATGTGTAGCTGGGTTTGTGTTTTAGTGTGTGTGTCCATGTAACTGGGTATGCCAGTGTGAACGGGTGTGCGTGTGGGTATGTCAGCCTGTGTTTGTATAAGCCTCTGTGTGGATTGTGGGAGCTTTCTCTGACAATCCACGTCCAACTGTTTCCCTCTGATCGTGGGCAGGGAGCTCTGCCCACAGATCTTGACCCTACTCCCAGCTTCTTTGAGGCCCCAAGTGTGGGTGTTTCCCTCCTAGCCCTGCCCTTGGGCACAGGGCCCGGCTTGCTGCCTAGGACTGGTGGAGTGACTGTCTGCAAATACCTTGAGGGCCCCACCTGGCAGCCCCCTACAGGAAGCCTTTTCAGCTGGCAGGTCAGGCTGGTCATCCCCCTGTTCTGGGGCTGAGAACTGAGAACTGAACCCTTCTCCTTGGAAAGCAGTGAGCCCTGTGGATCTTGGGTCAGGAAATCCCTGCTCTTTTGGCCTAGGTCAGTGTCCATCTGGCCCGGCTTTTTGTGTTTGTCAGAGGCAGCCAGACAGTAGGGAAACAAAGCATGTCTCCATGGCAACCCGCCTCTGCTTTCGAACTTGGGCAGTTGAGTGGTTTTGTGGACCCTTCTTCAGGCCCAGCGCTGGGATGGGGGTAGGCGGTGAGGATGAGTAATGAAGTTTCTGCTTATGTGCACTGCACCCCCATCACACACCCCAACACACTCAAATACCTCCACACACTCACTACTTTCCTGGGTGAAATTGGACGCTCAGATAGGGAAGCTGGTGCCCAGAAAGGACAAGTGTCTCACCCAAGGACCCCCAGCAAGTTAGTGGCAGGGTTGAGATGAGAACAAGGTTAGGCTAACTTTTGACAGGTCATTAAGGCTGGCTGGATAACTCCTTTCAGGGCAGACCTCAGAATAAAGCTTCTCCTGACATTTCTACAGAGTTGTTAAAATTCTTACCATTCGCCCTTGCTTGTCTATGGGCGCAGTATTTTCTAACTACCTATTAAAACAAACTGCCACTTGGGGCGCCTGGGTGGCTCAGTCGGTTGAGGGGCTGCCTTTGGCTCAGGTCGTGATCCTTGGGTCCTGGGATCGAGCCCCACGTCTGGCTCCCTGCTCGGTGGAGAGCCTGCTTCTCCCTCTCCCTCTGCCTGCCACCCTGCCTACTTGTGCTCTCTCTCTATGTCTCTGTCAAATAAAGAAATAAAATATTAAAAAAATAATAATAAAACAAATTGCCACAGAAACAAATGGAAGGCCGGCTCTCAGTTAAAACCCAGACCATCACTTATAACTTGGGTTTCAAATTTTTAGTCCATCATGGTGACATCACGGTTCCCACTGATTTACTTTGTGGTAAGTAAAGGTTATAAATTGGTTTATAAACTAAATTTATACGTAGAAAACATTGCTCTTATCCATTTCATCTCTCAGATAAAAGGCAGGTGGCTTTTGTTTGAGGGGAAAAAGAAAATTCTACTGCTAAAAGAAAAAGGTCGAAAACCACTTTTCTACACTGTGTACAGCTAAGAGAGTGACAATCGGATCACAGAATAACAGTCCAACTGGGGGCCTGGAGCACAGAGCTGGTGCTCAGATGTTTGTTGAAAGAATGAAGGGAATCAGAATTTGTTCCGCCCTGGAGATTGGGCAGTGGCAAGAGCTACCTCTCCTTTCTCTCTTGTGCCCCTGCTCGCCACTCTCCTCTGCCCTCTCCTGTCTCACTCTCTCTCCCCTTCCCTCCTCAACCTCCTAGGAGCTGGCACCAACTCAGCGCTGGGAGCCCACCAGGCTCCGTCTCATTCTGGGCGCCCACCACAAGCCCCTTGGGTGCTTTTTCACCTCTCAACCCAGCAGGGGAAATGGGCGCAAGTAGGCTCAGGACCTGATTCTAGGAGGTGCTGGAAAGATCTAAGAAGACCTCAGCGGATGTTGTTTGACACGTTAACCTGCTTCCTCGGATGCCAGCAGCCAGGGCAGGGGACCAGGGAATGCCCACAGTGAGGACGGGACCTGCATGGCTCCTCCCCCCCCCACCCCCACGTTAGGGAGGAGAGGGGAGGAAAGCATCATGCCAGGGGCCTCTTTCTATCTTATCCTCCCACTGAAAAGGATCAAAGGGTAGATTCTTAGTTTGTTCTGAAATAGGAACCCCTTTGGGAATCTGGCTAAAGCTATGGACCTTTCCCCAGAAAAATGCACGCAAGTGCATTCACAGTTAAGCAGAACATTCGGGAGGTCCCAGGAGAAGTACTGTCTCTTCCCAGGTTCTTCACTGTCTACCCTTGAAAGCACCTGGCATGGAGTAGGGAGGCTTGACATAAAGCAAGTGCTCAGTTAGGAAACACATACACCCACAAACACACACGTGAACACAAGCCAGTTTTAAATTTCACCTCTGTCCAGAGGTAATTATGTGACTGGGCAAGTCACTCCACCTCTTCTTAGGCTGTCTTATCCATGGAATAGGAGTACTATTAATCACTCCATATCTCAACTTTGCAGAACTGCTCCTCCCTGTACTATACTTTCAGCCCCCCAGTTGGTCTAAGAACTGAGGGCAGTCACAGGTGCTCCCACCCTTGGCTGTGTGATTTACAGGCTCTTTTCCTTCCTGGTGTTCCCTGTAAAATGTGGGAGGCTCAGCCACACCTTGGCCTGGCTGCCCAGTCTGGAGTTTGGAAGAAGACCAGGCCCAGCGGAGGACAAAGCTGGAGCTCATGGGAGGCAGGTCTCCCTGGGAGTAGGAGGTGGGGGAGCCTTGGGTGGGTATGGGTGCGACATCAGGGTGGCCCTGGGGTTTCCAGAAACAGAGGGGGCAAAGCTGGAGGGTCTGGGGGCTGCTGGTCTCTCCCTGGGGCTGCAGCTTCCTGCCTGGTCAGGTGACAGCCTGGTTCCAGGATGGACTTTGGGCCCTGCCGACATGGGCTGCTGGAAAGTCTGTTTCCTTAGCTGCCCACAGGGCCAGCAAAAAACGGTAGCTGAGCTGAGTAGTCATGAATCTAGAGGGCAGGGTTTCAGGCTAGCCCTTCCCAGGCTAGCCCTCTCTGGGTGTCTCTGAAGTATGTCTGTCCATTAGGCCAGGGGACAGGAGGGAAAGCTGGGGCTGCTGGTCTGAGAGTAGTCCAGGTTGGAGTTGGGAGGTGAGAATGTCTGGATGTTGGGAGTTAGAAACAGTGAAGGGAAAATAACCCTGATCTCTCCCCACTTCCCTCCTTCCCCACCTCCAAATCAGGGGATCCAATCTCTGAGCTGACTCCTGGGGATTGTGGGGATTTTTTTTTTCAATTTTTTAAAAAAGATTTTATTTTTAAGTAATCTCTATACCCAATGTGGGGCTCGAATGCACAACCCTGAGAACGAGAGTTGCATGTTCCACTGACTGAGCCAGCCAGGTGCCCCTCAATTTTTTTTTTTAAATTAAGTAAACTCTATGCCCTGTGTGGGGCTTGAAGTCAGGACCCCTGCATGCTCTACCAACTGAGCCAGCCAGGCACTCTTGTGTGTGTGGGGGGGGGATTGTGGTTTGAAGGGAGCTTTTCTAAGGAATTATATGAACCACTGTCAGGGCCAACTTCATAGATCCCGGTCACCCCGGCCCTGAAGTCAGAAAGGCCCCACACTTGGTTGAATGCTTTGCTGTTATCTTCTTGAAAAAATTTTTTTTTTAAGATTTTATTTATTTGACAGAGAGAGACACAGTGAGAGAAGGAACACAAGCAGGGGGGAGTGGGAGAGGGAGAAGCAGGCCTCCCGCGGAGCAGGGAGCCTGGGATCATGACCTGAGCTGAAGGCAGACGCTTAACAACTGAGTCACCCAGACGCCCCTTGAAATTTTTTTTAAGTAAGCTCTAGGCCCAACTTGGGGCTCAAACTCATGACCCTGAGATCGAGTCTTATGCTCCACCCACTGAGCCAACCAGGCACCCTGCCTTCTTGAAAATTTTAATAATCTTATTTATTTATTTATTTATTTGAGAGAGAGAGAGCATGAGTCGGGGAGGGAGGGGCAGAGGGAGAGGGAGAAGCAGGTTCCCTGCTGAGCAGGGAGCCCTAAGGGGCCTGATACTAGGACCCTTCAGATATGACCTGAGCTGAAAGCAGATGTTTAACCGACTGAGCCACACAGGTGCCCGAAAATTTTAGTAATTTTTGAACAAAAGGCCCTGCATTTTCATTTTGGATTAGGCCCTGCAAATGATGTAGCCAGTCCTGGCCACCAGGAAGAAGGAGATGCTGAAAGGGTTGGTGGGGGGACAAGACTGACTAATATCCCTCTCCTGATCGCCCCTTCCAAAAACCAGAATCGACTTGCCTTCCTCTCTCCTCCCTACCCAGTGCTTCCGCACTATCCAACAGGCCAAGTTCCTGCATGGCGCTTGTTCTCTGTGTCTCAGCCTCGCCTGTAACCCTTCTCCGTTGATACTTACCAAGCAAGGGAGAGGAAGGGTCCTTAAGGCTAGTTAGTGCTGGTTTAGGCAGAGAGAACATGAGGACAGGGCTCATTGTGATCCCTGTGCCTGGCCCAGTGCCTGACCCAGAAGGGGTCCTCTGGGATGTGGGCTAGACCTGAACGAATGGTGGTTAGACGGGGCAGCTGAGGCCCAGCAAGGATAGTGATCTGCCTCAAACCCCCCAGGTTTGCCACAGCTGAGCCCCTAGGGACACGCAGGGGGCTAAGGCAGGTTAGGGAAGCCAAACCCTGCAGTGTAATTATTTTCAATGTTACGGTGAGTGCTGTCTACACCATGCCAGGGCTGCCTGGACTGGGTTCCCCAGACAAATGGGTCTCTGCCCTTGTGGAGACCAGGACCAGGAGAAAGCCATGTGTCCAGAGTCAGGTTGGGTGGATGAAGGCAAACTCTAACTGGCGGGGTGCTACGATGCCCTTCTTGGGACCCCTGCACCCACAGCTGGCCCCTGGGGCAATTTCTATTTTTTTTTTTTTTTTTATGATTTTATTTTTCAACAGAGAGAGAGAGACAGCGAGAGAGGGAACACAAGCAGGGAGAGTGGGAGAGGGAGAAGCAGGCTTCCCAAGGAGCAGCGAGCCCGATGCAGGGCTTGATCCCAGGACCCTGGGATCAAGACCTGAGCCAAGGCAGACGCTTAATGACTGAGCCACCCAGGTGCCCCCCTGGGGCAATTTCTAGTCCTGGGGACCAGGCCGAGGCAAGATCTAGATTGCTGGTCTTGGCTCCTCTGCCGCTGACCATCTCTGTGCTCTTGGGCAATCAGTGGCCCCTCCTGGCTTCAGGTTCCCTTTTGTGCTATGGGGGTAACACTCCCTGCACTGCTTCCCTCATGGCTTGTTGTGGGATCTGATGATTTAAAAGTGCTTGGTCGGCTATGATAAAGAGCCAGAGGCCTGGAGGAAATGAGCACAGCATTTTCATGATTCTTAAAGGCTTTCTTCCGTAGGACCATCCTTAGTCCCACTTCTTACCCAAAGAGGATCTCAAAGCCCCTTAGAAGCTGTGAGTTTATCAAGCCCAAGATCAGCCCTAATCTGTGTTGAGCATCTCAGTGGAGAATCCAGGCCCAGGCAGGGGTGCCCTGGGGCCTGACAGCGAAGTCCAAGGGTAAACTGAGGCACGACTCTCCTCATTCCCCCTCACTAAAGGGTGAAGCGAGAGCGCAGGAAGCATGGATCCCAGCTCCACATTGAGGGCTGACACTGGGGGAAGGTGCGATGAACTGGGGGTTAGGAGTGATGGGGAGACTGGGGAGACTCCCAATCGCCAGACTGGAGAGGAAAGCCCGCTCTCGGTCACAGGTCTCAGGTGCATCAGCAGCCTCAGTCTCTAGAGCAAACCTCCAGTACTGTCTGAGTCCTGGAAAGAATTCTCAGAATTCCCATATTCCAGGAGAAGAATGCTAGAACCCCCAGGTCTTCCCAGGCTGAACTCAGGATACCTAGCTGTCCCGGGGTCCAAGCCCAGCATTTCTCCGCCCCCCTCCCCGTACCTCCTCCCGCGGAGCGAAGTCCCTTTCGTGCCCCCGCCGGCACCGAACCTCAGGACGGGCTCCTCCCGCCCCGCCCCGCGACCCCGCCCTCTGGGTCCCCCGGGCCGCCGCGCGACCCACCCGACCCCGCCCTCCCCCGGCCCCCGGAGCGCCGGAGCCGGACGGCCGGCCGGAGGCGGCGGGGAGGGCGGCAGGCGGCGCCGCCCCCGCCCGGCGGCCGCTCCCTCCCCGGCTCCCGGCCGGCCTCCGCGCCCCGCCCGCCGCCCGGCCCGCCCCTCCCGCGCCGCTCCCGCCGCCCGGCCGCTCCCCGCGGGCTCCGCTTCCGCCGCCCAAACTTTTCTCCGGCGCGTGTCCCCGCGGCGGCCGCCTGCCCGCGCGCCCGCGCCGCGCATGGGTGCCCGGCCGCAGGGGGCCTGACGCCCCCCACACCCCCCGCCGGAGGTCCGCCCGCCGCGCCATGGCGGCCCGCGAGCCCCCCGCCGCACCTGCGGCCGACGAGCCGGGGGGCCCAGGCGGCCCCCCGCGCAGGAAGAAGTCCCGCTCCGGCGCGTCCGGCCTCCGCCGCGCCTTCAGCTGGCTGCGGGGCAAGCGGCGCAAGAAGAAGGCGGCGGGGGCCGAGGGAGCCGAATCGGCCGCCCCCCGGGCCAAGAAGGCGGACGACAAGGCCAGGACGGCCAAGGCTAAAGGCCGAGGTAAGGCGGCCGGGCACCTGGGCTGCGCGCCGGCCGGCGCCGAGGGTGCTGCCGGGGTGGCTCCGCCGGGGGTCCGCGGCGTGTTGGAGGGGTGAACCCCTAGGCGCCGGGGCAGGGGGAGCGGAGAGCCCGGGGCTCAGCCCGACACCCCCCATTCTCCGCCGCCCCCGCCCCGGCATTTCCCAGACTCAGCCCGACCCCATTCTAGGGCTGGGGCAGGAATCTCCTGGCTTAAGCAGGAAGTGCTGGTAGTCTGGCTCTCGGGACGGTGAGGCAGTCCCCCTCCCCCAGACTCACCCAGCTTCTGCCCTCTGCTGAGTCAGGGGGCCGGACACTCGGCTCTGGCCTGGGGCCCATGGGAGAGGCAGGTGGCCTTGCGTCTCTGGTGGGGATTCCTCCAGGTCCAGAAGGTCAACTGCACTCAGAAGGTGTTTCAGCCCCACGGAGGACCCAGCATGGAGCATAGCATGCTTTGGGCTCTTAACGGTGTTAGCTCTTCCCACCCGGCCCCCCTCACCATTCCCCTGGGCCAAACGGCAAACATCCACCTCCTGGCATGCTGAGCTCCCCGATGAGAACCAACCAACCGTGGCGCCCCTCCGCATCACTCCTTCCCCCAGTCCTGGTAGAAACATGCCCGTGTCAGATGGGGGAAACTGAGGCCCACATTAATGGAGAGGCTGTACCTGAGCTGCGATGGGTACTTAAAATAACCACAGCCAATTCCCTGTCTCTGGGCTCTTTCTGGCCTGATGGATGGGCAGCCTGAGGGGAGGGAAGGGGTGGCTGACTTGGCCCATCCCTGCTGGGGTCACTTTCCTTTTGGGCACTTGCTTGATTCTTTTCTCATTTCCCCCTCTGTTTCTGTGTCCCTTTTGAGGGGTAGGGCATGAATCTCTGCAAGAGGGTGGGGCTCCCTTGGGGCTTGCCCTGCTCCGAAGTCTACCTTTCCTCTGGCTCGAGCTGCAGGGCCAGAGGTGAGGAAATGGCGGTGTGTTCGGGCCCATCCCATACTGTGTTTACCCTCCCAGTGTCCTTTAACCACCTCCTCTGCAGGAGACTTAGAAGGACCGTTTGAGGGGTCAGGAAGAGTGTGAAAAGCCTCTTGTGTGATTGCATCCGGCCTGATCTTCCTTTTGGATGAGGGCCTTTGGCCCAGGCACAAATAGAAGTCAGGGTGCTGGGGCAGGGATAGCTGGGCCAAGCCCTGAGGGAGGGTTTGGGTGAGGGGTGTTTCTCAGGGCTCCCAAATGGATGCAGAGTCTGTCTTAATGCTGTCCCACTGGGATTCAGTCTGAAGTCATCCCCATCTCAAGAGGGCATGGGTCAGAATTGCAGCAGGGTGGATTCTGGTCAGATGGTCAGGATTGGAGATAGAAGGCTAGTGGTGTACCCCAGGGCAGTGGACCCTTTTCCCCTCTGAGACCAGCCTGGAGACAGGGGCTGGAAAAGCTGACCCTGTACGTCCCTGCTCCAACAGCCTGGGTTGGGGTCATTGGGTCAGTGGGTAGCCCTCCCCCTGCCTTGTGTTAGGTATCTGGTAGCACTGGGCTTTCTGGGCAGCATGTTGCCTGATTTGAGCCCACGTGCATAGGAACCACCTCCCTGCCCCTGGCTGTTGTATCTCCAGGTCTGGGGGTGGCCCCAGGCCCGACTAGAGGAAGTCCTACTCCCTTTTGCTCCAGCCTCCTATTATTCCAGTTGTTTCCTTGTCACCTGCCTGGCCCAACTTCTTCTCTGTTTATTAAGAGAAATAAATCCGATCTCTCTAATCTCCATTGGCACTGCTGGTCAGGGAGGGAAAGCCCAGAGAAGACTTAACTCTTTCTGGGGAAAATGTTCAGAATGGAGACGGTGGGGAGATGGGAAGGAAGAATATACAGAAAGTTCCTGAGAGGTCAGGGGCCTTTGTTCGGAAGTTCCCCCATCCCAGTCTCTGAGATGCAGGTCGTGGCTCCCCTAATCTGACTTCTCTACGGTAAGATGGGAAAACTGAGCTTGGAGTAGAATTTTGAGCCCTTGTCTTCCAGGCCTGCCCTGCACGGACTTAGAAAGGAAAGAGAGGAAATCTGATAGTTATTGATTATTCTGAATGTGCCAGGAGCCCTGTCCATTAGCTCACTTGAGCCCATTTGCGGATGAAAAAATTGAGGCTTAGGGACAGTGAGTGCTTCATTTGCCCAAACTGGGGTTCAAACTCAAACCATCTGCCTCCAAAACTGGTACCGTTTTCATGAAGAGGACATGCGGGTGGGACACAGACCAGTGGGTAAGGCTGAAAGATCTTCTCATCCAACCCATTCTACAGATGGCAAAAGACCCAGAGAGAAGTGAGGGAAGCTGACAGTGGGAGGAGTAGGAGAGTTAGGCAAATGAGAGTTCAAATTCTGGCTCAGTCACTAGCAAGCCCCGTGACGTTGGGCAGCAATCTCTCTGTGGCCCCACTGATTACTGTCTCAGGGCAGAGAGGGGACCTTCTCACAGGGGTGACCCTCTGGCTGGACATTGCATTGCTGGGTCCGTGACGCCAAGATTGTCTCTGTAAGATCTCACAAGAGCGAATGCGGAAATTAGAGGAACGTGAAATCACCACTGCAATGCAAGGGCTTACTCTTATTAATCACCTTCACCTGAGCTCTAAGGACCCAGTCTGGTGGGAATGGGCTCAGAGGCTGACAGGACAACTCTGCCGGCCTTCCCAGGCCGCGTGACACCGGCAGATCGTGAGCCCCTCTAAGCCTCAGTTTCCTGATCTGTAAAATAGGGAGAATAAATCCTGGCTTTATATGGGTGTTTCAGGGGTCATATGAGATAACCGAGATGCAGGTGCTTTGTGAACTGTGGAGAATGGTCTAGATGGGAGCAGGTTTCTGCAGTTGTGATGCTAAGGACTTGGACGTTAGCTGATCCATGTTTGGAACTCAACTCTTGGTCACACCTCAGATACCCATGGCGGTGATGATGATGATTGAGGGGGAAGCCACAGAAGGTGGATTCTTAACCCTTGTCCAACAGAAGACTCAGGCATAAGGAAAGGTAAACAAATAAGAATCCATATTTTCCAGAAATATCACCTGGACTCTAGACAAGTATGTGGGGAGGAAGTGTTTCTGGGACAGACGCCAGGACTGGAGCCCAGTAGATAACCAGGGGAGGCTCTCTGCAGGAGGTGAGCAGAGTGTAGAAGGAGGGCAGGGTGCTGGCTAATTTGATTGATTTATTTGAGAGAGAGAGAGAGAGAAAGAGTGGGTGGAGGGGAAGAGGGAGAGGAGAGAGAGAATCTCAAGCAGACTCTGCGCTGAGTGGGGAGCCATTGGCGGGGCTTGATCCCACAACCCCAAGATCATGACCCAAGCCAAATCAAGAGTCGGGTGCTCAACCGACTGAGCCACCCAGGCGCCCCGTGTGCTGGCTAATTTGAAGAAGCAACATGAAGGCTGCTATGTGTCAGACCCTGGCTGGGCATTTTCATGAATGTTTTCCTTTGTCCTTAACCACAACCTGGGAGATGGGCAGTTATTACCATTTCTAGGTGAGAAAATAGGCCCAGTGGGTAAAAAGTAAGTTGATCCAGGTCACTCAGCTTCATTCATTTGAAAAAGACACATTCTTTATTATGTCGTGTCCAGCACTGTTCAGGGTAATGCGAATACCTGGGACAGGACAGGCAAGGTCCCCACCTGCATGGAAATGATGTTCACGGCATGGCAATGACAGAAACTCTGTCGGCCTCCGGAGGCCACACTCCGGAAGCCAAACAGTATGAGGCTAGGTCTGTTTCTGACTCTGGAGAGGGGGAACCAGTAACCACTGTAGGAGAATGTAGCCCTCCTGAAGGTTCCTCTTGGGCAGTGGGCAGTGGCCAGGGAGGGGACCGGGTGGTCAGAGTGCGGGTGGCTTCAGTACTGAAAGAACTGAGGTCCAGCAGATTTAACCTGAACAATGCTGGCCACTCACTCAGGAGGAACTCTCCTTGGTGTGGAGTTGTGGAGAGACTCTTGAGTTTGAGTTCTGCCCCACTGTGGGCCACATATGCCCTGTCTTGACAGTGATGGGGTTTCATGGCCTCTGAGAGCCCTCCTGGTTCTAAAATTCTGGTTGGAGAATGGGCTGGGGCCACAAGGGTGGGAGCTATGCTCAGGAAAGGAGAGTCTGCCTTTTGGCCAGTCATGGACAAGACATTGGGACCCAGTGGCCTAGATGTTATAGTAAGGTGGGCGGGGAGAATCCATGTGACTAATGCCATCTCTCTCTGTTGAGGAAGGGGCCTGTATAGCTCTTTCATTTTTCAATTTAGTTTTATTTTTTTTTAAGATTTTATTTATTTATTTGAGAGAGAGAGAGAACGAGCAGGGTGAGGGGCAGAAGGAGAAGCAGACTCCCCACTGAGCAGGGAGCCTGATGCGGGGCTCCATCCTGGGACCCCGGGATCCCTCCAGGATCATGACCTGAGCCTAAGGCAGTCGCTTAACCGACTGAGCCACCCAGGCGCCCCTTTGTAGCTCTTTTAAAGCAAAATGAGGACCCAAAGCCACTTTGGATAATGGACACTTGGCCTATCTAAGGGTAGGATAGTGTCTGTTTGCCTTTCTTTCTTTTTTTGGGGGGGGGGAGGGACAGAGGGAGACGGAGAGAAAATCTTAAGCAGCCTCCATGCCCCGCACAGAGCCCATGCAGGGCTCGATCTCACAACCCTGAGATCGTGGCCACGAGCTGAAATCAAGAGTCAGATGCTTAACTGGCTGCACCACCCAGGTGCCCCTCTGTTTGCTTTTCAGTAAAAATGTATTTCCACACTCTGTGCCATTGCGTGCACTGTTTCCCCTACTTAGGGTGTGCTTCCCTTCACTTTTCTATCCACTGAACCTTTATTCATCCCTCAAGGCCCGGCGCCAGCATCATCATCTCTGTGATAGCCCCCAGGGAAATGACTGCCTCCAGACTAGAGCGGGGTGCTTAAGGGATTTGGAATTGGACAGTCTGTTCTTCTGGCCACCTTTTTGGGTAGGGCATCTCAGTGTCCTTAGCCTGGGGCCTGGACCAATGTGATTGGGGCAGGGCTCCCTCTGCTGTGGCATACATCCAGTGGGGGAGTGACTTCCATACAGGACTCTGTGTCCACCTCCTCCAGGCCCCTGTAAAGGGATGGGCATTATCTGTCTTGGGTCCAGATGGGAGAGGGAGCCTCACTAATGTATATCAAAATACTTAGTAAGGGGCGCCTGGGTGGCTCAGTTGGTTAAGCGACTGCCTTCGGCTCAGGTCATGATCCTGGAGTCCCGGGATCGAGTCCCGCATCGGGCTCCCTGCTCGGCAGGGAGTCTGCTTCTCCCTCTGACCCTCCTCCCTCTCATGCTCTCTGTCTCTCATTCTCTCTGTCTCAAATAAATAAATAAAATCTTAAAAAAAAATACTTAGTAAGTATTTAATATTAGGTAATAAGTACCTACTATGTGCCAGACATTGTCCTGGGGATGAATGAGAGACAAGGTCCCAGTCTCACGAACCTCGTAATCTGAGGGAGGAACCAGACACTGAACAGGTAATTAAGGGTCAAGAAGTGGGACAAAGGAGGGAGCATAGTGATCCCATGGGTGACATCAGGGATGCCTTCACGGAGGAGGTGACACGTGAACTAAAATGGAAGGATGAGGGGAAGCTGGGGGGTTGAGGGATTTGCAGGGCTGGAATCGGGCAAGGCACCTGCAAAGGGCTGGGGCCAACTGGCTGTCTGGGTTCTGTGGGTATAGGAATCGCCATCCCTCACTGTTTTGAACAGCCTGAGGGCAGGAGCTGGGTTGATGGTCCTTTCCCTCTGCCCTGCCCAGCACAGGGCCTGGCACAAAGTGGCTTTGGGTAATAGGTGGGTGATCCGATATGGGCCCCAGAGCTTGGGCATCTGCCAATTCCAGATGCTCAGCGTTGACGGCCTGAGATGCCACAGGCTGCCCTCATGGCACATACAGACGGGCGGCTGAGGCCCAGAGGACGAAGTGTCTCGCTCAAGGTCATCCAGCCGGCCAGCACTAGAGGTGGACTAGGAGCCCTCACCCGCCAGGCTGACCTCAGCTTCCCTACTCCTTTGTTCAGACTTCCAATGGAAAATCCCGTCCCAGAGAGGTGCCCCTACCAGGAGTGGGATGAGATGAGCGCAAAGCTGAGGCCAAGAAGGCCTCCATCCTCTCCCTTACCTCCAGCACCTTCAGGGGCTTGTTCCAGCTGCCTCTCCGCCTCCCTCCTCGCGGAGGCCTCAAATCCCCACCCATGGCCCACGTCCCAGCGTTCTGGAAATCCCCTTCAGGCTAGGATGGGCCCTCCCCCCACTGTTCAGTCCCTCTCCTGCCCCTGAAGCAGGGCTGCCAGCAAGGGTTGCTGAACTGGGGTGGCTAAATCCTGCGGCCAGAAAAATCTCCCCTCTTGTCAGAAGAGGGGAGAGGGAGAGCCTCCCATCACCCAGCTGTCCCCCCGGAAATCCCCCTCTCCCCAGCCCTCAAAGCTGTCTCAGCTGCTCCTGGCCTGTCACATGCGGATGAAAACTAATGAGAGGAGGCATTGTATATTGTTTGGGCTACGGTGAAAGTGGTGGGGTGGGGTGGGGTGGGGAGAGCAGGTATCCACACTTCCACCTTCCGGCTGCACGTCTGCAGATCCGGCAGACCCCACTCGGGCCGACTTGGGGGAAAAGTAGGTGGCAGCAGCTTCCTGGGGCAGGACGGGTGAAATCGTTGTCCATCTCTCCCATTATTATACTCCACTGTCTGCTTTTGTGTCTCCTGCCCTCAGGGGCCGGTTCATCAAAGGTTGTCAGCTCTACTCACAGGGTGCCCAGGCCTGTGACTGGCACGGAGAGACAGAGACAGCTCAGCTTGCAAAGGGTTTAAACCCCAAATCTTCTGGCAAAGTGCATAATTCCCCGGAGGCTGCTGCTGGGGTCTGCTCCAGGTCGGGCCTCCTGTCTGCTTAGGACACCCCTCTCCTCCAAGCCTCTAGCTAGGCGAGGTCTTCACCGCGCTGTTCCAGAGAGTCATGAGGCACTCAGGCCCGATGTTGTGGTTTCCAGGAGTTCTGGTCTTCCATACCAGCTCCTTCCCACGGTCCTACCCCAGGCGCTTTTATGCTCTTGGCTGGGGGCAACACTCTTCCTCTAGGATCCTGGAGCCAGCACAGCCTCTGTAGTGAAAGAAGGTGAGACTGGGACTCTCCCGCCCGCACCGCTTCCCCTCTCCGAGTACGTAGGCAGCAGCATCACCACCTCCGTCAGCAGGCAAGCCCACCGTCTCTGCTTCCATCAGCTCCTGTTCAACACCCACAGCGCGCCTGCTGGGCGCCCATCGCTATGCTGCGCTTGGGCATACTGAGGGGAGGGAGGCGATCACTGTCCTGGGGAGCTTGTTTTCCGGTTGGAAAGGAAAGGAAAGGAACCGTTGTCTCCAGACAAGTGTTGGGACGGTGTTACACAGGCTGCTGGCGGGCCCTGGGGTGTGATCAGTTCTATCAGAGGGCAGCCCTAGTGCCGGTGGGAGCACAGACGGCTGAGCTGGGGGAGGACGGGTGCAGGGAGGACTCCCTGGAGGAACAGACTGTCGGGCAGGGTACTGAGGAGAACGAGGAATCTTCCAGGCAAAAGTGGAGGAGGAAGAAGCACGTGGGAAGACCTGGAGGTGTGTAGTGGGAGAGCGGGGTGGTGGCAAGCAGCAGGGCTGTGGTGGGAGATGAGGTTGAACTGGGGGCAGGGCAGTTGCTGCCAGGCCTCTTGCAAAGGCCAAGGCACCTGCTACCCTCCAGACGTCCCTTGAAGCTCTTTGCATACCTGCCGTTGCTCAACTCATGCCAAGGGATCTGGATGTTATCCTTGAGTGTTCTCTCTGCTCCTCCACACCACCTTTCCCCTTTATGGGCCCCACCTGTAAATTGAGGGAACTGGGCTAGCAGATACTCTGAGGTCTCCTCCAGCTTTGACACTAGGATTCTCTTCTCTGTGCAAAGCAGGAGCCTGGTACACACAGCTTGGTATATATAGTGTATGTCTGACAAGTGTTTTCTGGATGGATGAATAAAATATAACCCCTCAGGGACTGCATTGTTGTTAACCTCAAACTCTAAGCAAGGTATGCGCCTCAAGGAGGGTAGGGATCAGCTCTGACTCTCCCATTTTGCAGGGAGGCACAGGGTGCCCTGGAGCCACTGGGCATAAGGGGCAGCACAGTGTAGTGGAGGGGTCTGCTCATGCTCGGGTGGCAGAAAGGATTAGCACTGAGGGCTCTGGACTCCCAGCCCAGCGGTGTCTCTGCTACACCATGCTGCCCCTAGTTGGAGAGACAGGGTAGAGCAATGGTAAAGGAGAGCCCCTGCCCAGGCTGCTGGGCCCTGGGCACAAGGGCACTTGTGAGGACATAGAGGTGAGGACAGCCTGGCAGCCTGGAAGATTTCTGGAAGAGGTGAAGCCTGGCCTAGGTTTGAAAAACAAAAGACTTGTACGACGGGGGGTGAGTGAGGGGCACACAGCTATGGGCGGCTTCACATACGTTTACCTCCACACTCCATTCCTTACACTCAGACACAACGTGACAGAGCCAGTCACAATTACATAGGCAGACGCACAAAAGCACACATCCAAACATTTGAAAACAGACTCCATATGGATATAGGCACAGTCTCACACACAGATGATTACACAGAGGCATCCAGGTGTTCAGGGTCACAGACCTATACCCAGGTACACAACTACACAGCCACATTGAAGCATAGAATTACCAATGCCCAGTTAACATGCATAGGCACAGATAAACTGGAGGGGTAGTAGCATGGTCAGTGGGTATCGGAGTCATTCTGGGTTTGAGTCCTAGTTCTGCAGCTTACTGCTGTTTGACTTTGGGCTAGTCAGGTGACTTCACGGAACCTCAGTTTCCCCATCTGTAAAATGGGGATGATAAAAGTACCTACCTTATAGAATTGTTTTGTGGCATGAAAGCAGTTATCAGAGCACCCGGCACATAGTAAAAGCTATATAAAAGGGTGCTGTTATTTTGAACTCGACTACCACAGAAATACAGTCAGATCGATACATTTGTACACACAGGCATAGAGACAGGAGATACACACACAGACATTGACACTCACGGGGTGGAGGCTGGTGGGCCCTAGCACAGCCGGGCTCCGGACCCCGCCTGTCTGGGGCCCTGCTCCGAGTTCTCCGGGCTCCACTGCAGTCCTCAGAGAGGCGGCCCGTGGGCCGGGAGAGCGGGCCACCAGCCGGCCCCACCTGGACACGCCGGCCTTTCGCGAGCGCTCTGGGTGGGGTGGCTCAGCTGGTCTCCCAGGTCCGGGGAGGGGCGGAGCCTAGGGACGCGCGCGAGGCCCCGCCCCCCGCCGTCCCCGCCCCCGGCCCGGCCATTGGCCGCAGAGCCCGGAGGCGTGGCTGAGCTGGGGCTGGGGGCGCCTGCGGTGGCCGCCCGCGCGTCTCTCTGCCTCCCTCCCGGGGCTGCGGGCCCGGCGGCCGGGCTGGTTGGGTTGCGCTAGGGTTTCCGCGCCGGCTCCCGCGCCCGCCATGGGCAACTCACACCACAAGAGGAAGGCCCCCAGCGGCCCCCGGGCCCGCAGCTTCTGGCGGTTCGGGCGGTCGGCGAAGCGGCCGGCAGGTAGGGGCCGGGGGTGGGGGCGGGGCAGGCGGGGAGGAGGGTCTCCCTGCCGCAGCCGCCGCCACCGCTGCTGCCCCCTCCCGGGGCTTGGTGGGTGTGAGCGTGGGGGGCCGGGAATCCCCCGCACAGACCCCACCCCTCACATGCGCAAAGAGGCACACGTACATACGAATACCCACGGGCGGGCACACGTACATGTTCACAGTTTTCACAGTCACAACACCCACTCAAATGTACGGACATGCAGACACATACACATTCACACCTACAGCATGGCTGTAGGACGCACAGACCCCGAGACACAGGTACACATACCTAGGTGTACGGTTTATACTGCCACGCGAATTATGCCACACGCGCAGATTCACACAATCGCACACACACATCAGTCATGTAGGTACAGTTGCCCAGCGGCTTAGGCACATAGATGTACACACGGGTTCAGAACTGCACAACCAACCAGACTCCCACACTCAGGCTCAAAGACAGAGCCTAAGGCGCTTGTGTACACACACACACACACACACACCTTAGCCCCCAACAGGCTCAAAGACAGAGCCTAAGGCGCTTGCACACACACACACGCACACACACACACACTTGTTAGCCCCCAACAGGCTGAAAGTTTGCAGGAGGGAGGGGAGACAAAGGTGCAGAGGAGAAGCAGGAAACCAGGGGCTGGAGACTCGGGGCCGCCTCCATCTGGCGTGATCAGGAGTCGGACTGGTTCTCTGGGCTCCCTCCCCGCCCCCACCTGCGTCGCCGCTGCCTCTCGTCCCCCTTCCCCCCACCGGCGGTCCCCGTGTTCGCTGCCGCATGTCCCCCCTTTCAGTGCAGCCACCGAGGTGGAACGCAGCCCTTTCCGGCGTGCTGCGGGATCCCTCCGCGGGTCACATTCCTGCCTCCCAAGTGGGGGGTGGGTAGAGGGGGAGAATGGAGAAAAGGCTTCCAACCCTAGGGCTGGGAAATGGGATTCCTGGTTTTCCCCAGCAGGTGCGACAGTTCAGGGTATCCCCCAGAGTCCCAAGGGGTGCTGGAGGAGGGGCTGTGGAGGGTGGCTAGTTCCCTTACCTGGTGAATCTACCCCTTCCCCTGAGGAAGATAAGGGGTCCTCAACAGAGGCAGGTGTTCCTTCTGATTTTTGGGAGTGAAAGAATTCTGGAGAAGGTGGGGTGGGGTTCCTTCTGCTGTGGTGAGGGAATCCACCCATGTCTTCCTAGGGTGGCCCACATTCCTAGAGGTTCTGAAATGAGCCTGATGATGTCATCCCTCCACATAGGGGGTGACAGGAAGAACCTGGGCTGGGCATTAGGGGGTCTGTGTTTTCAGTGCGGCTCCGGTATGGGCTCTGGTGACCTTGAGCAGATTGCTTTCACTTCTCTGGACCTCCTGGCTCCCACAGAGGGGCCTGTCGGTGGATTTAGGGGCGCGTAGCTTAGGTGACTTCTGGGACCCTTACAGTTCTGTCTAGCCATTTTGTGGATAAAGAGACTGAGGTCTGGAGAAGGTGGGCTTGTGCAAGGTCATTTGCCAGTAGCGGTTTGAAGAGTAATCGTCATAATCAAAATAACAGCAAAAAAGGGTTAATTAAGTTCTGGTAGGGCTCTCTGCAGATTCCTCAGAAGGTGGATTGATGAGAGACTCCGGGACCTTCCAGGAGTCTCCCTGTCCTAGCAATCCTGAAATCCTGGATGTATCCACCTGTCTCTCCTCTAGGATTCTGCACCGAGGGGTGGGGCTGGGGCTCCACCTGCTCTCCTGTGGTCACTCTAATCTGATGGTTTCCTGAGAACCAACTGTGGGTCCGGACTTGTGACCATTTGTGGTGGGAGAGAGAGAGATGAAGAAGCCTCTGTTCACAGTCTCGCCCACTAGCCCGTGTGCTCTTAAGTTCCTGCTGCAACTCAGGGACTAACCAGGCTTTAAGGTGGTCCTAAAAAACCAGAAAGCAATGTCAAGGCAACACAGAAATAAGTGTGGGGGCTGGGGAATATTCAGAAGGCTTTTGGGTTGGGGACAGTTTTAGAAGACTGGGGAGACGGTCTTAATTTGGTCTTTGAAGTAACTACAGGGTTGGAGTGAGTCCAGAATTATTGATTAAACGAGAGAGAGGACCAGGAATGCACTTCAGCTCTGGGGCAGTGGTCGTGAGCAAAGGCATAGAGTTGAACCTGAGCGTGGAGGCTGGAGAGAAATGTAGTTGAGGCTCCTTCCTTTGCTTGGGAAGAGAAGGAGTTCCACTGTGAATGCAAACCTCCATTCCTTTGGTCTTACTTGTGCTGAGGATTCTAAGGCTTCCCCAGCACTGGGCCTCTGCTGTCACATGCTCAGGTATGGGACTGGGGTTTGAGTACTTATCCATTTGATCCATCTGTGAGAAGATGAGGGAAAGAATGCAAGGCAAGCAGAGAGGGCTGGAGTCTGTTGGCCATAGGGAGCCAGTGAAGGTGTTTGAGCAAGGGAGGAGCCCGTGAAAGTGGTGTGTTAGGAAGATGGCGTCACAGGAGGGGCAGGTGCAGGCAGGACAGGTTGGGGGGTGGGGTGGTGAGAGTGGAAGCTCCAGAGAGCAGTCTGGAGGCTATTGCAGTAATCCAGGGGAGAGGTGGTGAGGTGAGGGCTGGGGACAGGGTGGGGGCTGTGGGAGTGGAGAGGAGTGGCAGCTGCAGAGACACTGCGGAGGAGGTGGCAGAAGTGATAGGACCTGGGATTAATCAGATGTTGGGAATAAGGGCCAGAGAGGGCTATGAAGTCTCTGTGCTCGAGGCTGCTCAGCTGGGGGACAGTGACAGAGATAATAACTCAGAGCTAAAAATAAGGGCCTATGCTAAACCTTTACATTGGTTAATTCATTCGTCCCCCAACAGTCTTATAAGCTAGAAGCCATTATAGTCCCCATTTAACAGATGAGGAAGCTGGAGCTTAGAGAAGTGAAGTCACTTGCCCAAGGCCACTCAGCAAGGAGGTAGCTGAACCGAGATTCAAAACCAAGCCTGTCAGATTCTGAAGCCTGTGCCCTTAATCAGTTTAGGAATAGATGGGTTTCTTATGACTGAGGGGCCTGCAGATCCTCTGGGCAAAGAAAGCCTGAGGTCCTGGGGGTTTGGACTTCGTAGGGAGGACAAGTGAAGGAAGTGCTGTGGGAGAGGGGCAGGGATTGAGGATGAAGCATTGAAGCCCCCCAAGGGCTCAGAGAGGGAGCAGGTGGGAAATGGAAGAACTGAGATTCAAGGAACGGTTGGTCCATTGGATCAGTGCCCTTGGACAAAGGGAAGCGTAAGGCGGGGGGGACAGGGAGAGGCCTTCTCACTGCTGGAAAGATACTGTAACCTGCTGGGATTGTTTGGCCTTGGATCTCAGGAATCCAACCCCACCCTCCCCTCCCCAGGCCCACTGGGCATCTGGTCCTGGGCAGTTTGGGGGATTGGTGGAAGATGTGAATTGAGAGCCCAGGGAACATCCACCATACCACCCTCTTTTTCCCAGACATTGTACTGTCAGGTTTATACACATGGCCCCCCTTGCAGATGAAGTGATTGAAGGAATGGACTGAGTCCCTGGTGGAGTCAGACCACCTGGAATTCTTTTCTTCCCTCCCCCTGCCTCTGTACTTGGAGTGCCAGGGGCCTTTGGTAGGTCCCAAAGCTGGGAAAAGTCACGCTCCTCTTACCCCCTCACCCCAGCGTCTCCCTGTCTCCTCCACTTTCCTGGAGGAGACTTATGACCAACTGTATGTCTGCACTTGGTTGTGGAAACCCTGGGCTTCCAGACAAGGGGCTGGCCCAGCCCTCTCTGGTCTGAGGAATCTGAGATAAGGTGAACCCCCTTGCTGCCCCAGGCCCTGACCCAAAGTGGGGGAACACTACCCTCCTAGGGGCAGAGTCCTACATGCTGAGGGATCTTTAGAGATTGGCTCGCCAACCCTCCCATCTCACAGATGAAGACACTGAGGCTCGGAAAAGGGCACGGTCTGGCTCAGCATCATGCTGCAGTTGAGGAGCAGGGAGAGCTCAAACCTGAGGCTCCTGACTCCCAGGGCTGTGGGGTCTCTGGTCTGGCCCTGAAATTCCCTTCCCTCCCCAACAGAAGGGTTAGGGCTAGGTCACTGACGAGCTGAGAGGGAGCTCTTATTAAGTGTCCCTTATCAGACCTTAATAATGGTCCTTAATGCCACTTGGGACTTGAAGAGAGCTCCGGAAGTCGGTGGGAGAAGAGGCCTCTGGTGGCATGGGAAGAACAGGATTTTACAGCCAGTCAGAGCTGGGCTCACACACCCTGACTCTGCCAGTCACTAGCTGTGTGACCTTGGGTTAGTCACTGACCCTGAGGGAGTGCCTCCATATGGCGAGGGGGATTTAGTGAGACCACGTGTGTCTCTCACTTGGTTGTCACTTGATAAATTCAAGTTTATTATGGTGTTGTGAGTGGAAAGGCCCGAGAGGGACCTTTACCCATCCCTACACCGTGGAGAGGAAGAGGCTCCCTCTGAGCCCAACACTTTGTGTTTGCACTTGCTTGTGTGTGGCTTCGGATTTCCCAGGCACTCTGTGAGGTGGGTGTGAGTCCTACTTTACAGATGAAACTGAGGCCCAGAGAGGCTGATTCATTCGACCAAGGCCTCTCTAATCCAGACCTTCTGACTCCCAGGCCTTTTCTCTCTTGACTTCATTGTGGCTGCCTCCCGCCATCTGTAAAATAGGGAGAACCGTGCCTTGAAGGGACAAAGGAAAGGGCTCTCAGAAAGTCAGACGCACATCCTGGCTGAAAGAGATTGTTATGTCATTGTCAGGAGCAGATACCGGAAACTCGTTATGACATTTATTAATATTATTGTAGCTAATTCCTCCCTGCACTGCTGCTGGTTCCCCCCAGGCGCCCCAGGCATGGGATCCTCCTCTCCTTGTCAGGGGCACTCCCTGCCCCCCAATATTTACCTTAGAACCGGCCCGTCAGCTCTGCAGCTCTGCTCTAGGGTGGGGCCTCCCACTGAGGGAAGGAAGGAGGGGGATTTCCCCCCTGTAGAGGTGGGGTGTAGAGCCCCCCCTCTTTGAGCAGGAACTGAGGTTGCAGCCCCCCTGATCCCGTAACTTCCTCAGACTTAGGACCATGAAAGCGTTGAGTGAGACCCAAGTTTGGCTGTGGGCTCAGCCACTTCCTGGTTGGGTGACTTTGAGCAAGTCACTTTCCCTGGAGCCTCCTTGTACTCATGTGTAAAAAAGGGAAGTCATACATGGCTTTCGGGTTTTTGTTAGGTGTTCTGGGAGACAGAAGAAAAAGAGAAACCTTCACCTGAAGGTTTTTGTGATGTTCATGTCCCTTTGTCTTGTCTCTAAGAGAATAAAATCTCCCTGTGTTCTGGGTCTGCTCCTATTGGAGGGCCCTGGTTTGTCCACCAGGACAGAGGGGTTGAGACTCAGGACCTCTGAACACTCTGAATCGTGCCTCCTGGACTGGCCTGCGGTCCAATGTGGTGGTGGGAGAGTGGGGTCAGGCCCAGGCCTGGAGGGTTCCAGCTCCTGAGCAAGGCCACCTGGGCAGCTGTGCCCTTCCCCCCTCATTCCTCTCCCCTGAGTCAGGCCTGCCTGGCTGTGGGCGTGCCACCGCCCCCGCCCCTTGCTCTGGAATGGGGCAGGTTGAGGCCTCACCCCACGGAGGATGTTGCCAAGACAATGTGTACGCATGAGCACAAATGTGCACTTGGCCTTGGGGGTTGGGGGCTCCCTCCCCCTTTCCTCCGTATCCCCGGGCTCAGGAAAGCCCCAGAGTGGGGGGTACATGCACCTGCCTTTGTGTACACACAGCCACCTGGCTGGGCCCTGTGTGAGTCTGCAGTCGTGCTGGTGTGTGACGAGGAGCTGGATTAGGGTGACCTGGGTGTGCTTTATGGATGTGGTCCTGAGAGCACGCACCTGTCGGGGTGGGGGCCCAGTGGGACATTTTGGAGGTCCTTGTGCACAGAACCTCTGCTGGTGGACTAGATCTGAGCTCCCGAACTTGGCCTGTGTGCTTCCTGGTGTGCCCTTCATGTGGGGGGTGTGGCCAAGAGCAAGGTGTCTTCTCTGATGCAGGAAGCTTCCTTCCTCAGGCAGGTGGGGGAGGAGGGGAGGCGGAGGCTGGTGGTGAGCTTCAGCCCCTCGTTGCACCTCTGGACTGTACCAGGGCAGAAGGTCCTGGAACAAGGACTCTAAATGTGGCCTTGGGCGAGGTCTTCCACTCTGTCGGCCCCAGTTTCTTTGTGAGGACCCTGCCCTCCACCTGAGACTCAGGTTGCTGAGCCCCTCCCTAAGCAAGTCACAGGTGTGTGGGCCTGAGCCTTGAGTGGCTCAGAGAGACCTCGGGCCCTGGCCGAGCTGGAGGGGGGGAGGGGTGTTGCTAGAGCAACCAGATGTTATCAAGTGTGAGAGCCTTGGATCCTCTGGGAATTTGCAGCTGTGGCCCTGACAGCCAGCTGTGGGCCTGGGACCTTGAGCTGCTGTTCCCCACGCCCTTCGTGGAGCTCACCCCCGAGTTTCCCTGGTTAGGGGGAAGCTGAGGATGACTGTGTCCTGCGTGATTAAAGTCTTCAGTTTTGGAGCCAGCCAGAGCTTGGGAAGTCGCCTAGCTCTCTGAGCCTCATGGGTCCAGGATCAGTTACGGGACAGTATGTTCGAGAACCTGCCTCGAAGGGCTGTTGTAAGATCCCTGAGGGCAGAGACTGTTTGCCTTCCCCCAGCCCCTGGCATTAATCTCCCTGCAAGTGTGGGGCTACTGCTCTTTGTGTCTGAGCGGGACTAATAAGGGGCGGATGGGTCTGGCCTAAGAGAGGGACAAGGGGAGGATGTGGCCAAGAAACCTCGAATTTCTGGGGATGATAGGGTCCCTTAGCCCTTCCTCAGAGGGGAGATCAGGTTTGTAGCTCGCACAGCAGACAGGGCATAGCTTTTGGGTTCAAGTTGTCCTGAGGGCAAATGCCACCTTACCCTTCCCAGCTTGCCCTTTCTGGCCTCCATTTCCTCATCTGTCAAATGGGGATAAAAGTGCCTACTTCTTAGGATTGTTTGTTTAGATTTAAATGATTTGTGGATTTACATCCTATCCAGCTGCACAAAAGCTTGTTCTCCAGAGAGTGAGGGCTCAGCGTCTGCTTGAGTGGTCTCTGAGAGGCGGGGCAGCAAATGGGGAAGGGGCTGCAGAGGGAAGCCCCTTGTTTGCCGCGTGGGAGCCACTGTGAATTCTTATCGAATCAGGGAGAAAGGTGCTGCGCGAGAGAGTGGTGTCCTGAGATGATTTTGGGGGCAGTGCTTCACAGACTTTCTCTTCCACAGCCTCAGCTACCAGCTACTCTTTCTGGAGTTGCCCAAGGGGATCTCTTAACACTGTCAATGCCCAGATGAACCTTCCATGCTGACCTATGGGGCCCCACCCAACCTGGCTCCTGCCATTTTCTCCCTTGCTCACCATATTCCCGCCCCACTGGCCTCCCGTTGTCTGTTCTGAGACACCTCCCCCCATCCCCCTTCCCCCTGCCCCCACTCCTGCCTTGAGGCCTTTACACTGGCTGCTGTCTCAGTCCAGAAGGCTCTGCGCCCAGCACTTGCCCTGGCCCGCTCCTTCGCCTTCTGCGGGTCTTGGTTCCAATGGCCTTTCCTTAGACTTTCCTTCATACCCCCTAGAGGTGCCCCCTTCCCTATCATAGCTCCTCAGTGTTCACTAATCTAAAATTGTATTCTTAGTGTACCTTGTTGATGTATTTGTCAAATGTTTATTGAACTCACAGTATGACAGGCACTGATTTAGGCGCTAGAGTGAACAAGATAAAGTTCTCCTCCATTCGCTATGGCCCCCGTACTAGCTTAATAAATACTTGCTGATTGAATGAATGGGTACAACAGTCTTGTAAGGAGGAGTTCATTGGTCTTGTTTCCATATGAAGTCATGACTTGGGTGTGACAAGAGCTGAATTTGAACTTGGAGCTGTCTTCCCTCCAGTTACCTCCTCCTACCCCTCATTTTTACTGCCCTTGCCTACGACCAGGTTTTTTTGGCTAATTCCATTCTCTCAGCCTGGTGATCCAACAGTCACCAAGTCACAGAGTGGGGCCAGTGGGAAGGGTCCTGGGCTGGAGGAGCAAGAGGTATACGATGAAGCCTGCCTCTGCCGTGTGACCTTGGAGAGTTCACAGTGCTTCTCTGGCCTGCTTCCCACATGACCGAAGTGGGAAGAAAGTCCTCTGGAAAGCGTGGGTCTGAACAGACACACGAGGAGTTGTTCCCAGCGGCCACTGTGTTTCTGCTCTGGACAACTCCCTGGCTTCCCGGTGTCCCTGTGTCCTGGGCTGGCTCCCACCCCTCCAGGGGCCTTTGCCGATGGCCTTGCCCGCACAGGCAGTTCTGGGCTTCTGCCAGGCTGTTGTTCCATGTCTGAGTTCCTTCCCCAGGGAATGACCCTCACCAGCCAGGAGGACTTGGGGATGGGCATCATGCCAAGTGTGGTCTAGTGGCTCTTCTACCCACCATCTGGCAGCTGGGACCCCTGCCATGGCTTTGGCTCCTGACTGTTTAGAAAAGGACTTGGGGACGGGTTAGTGGTCTGCCCCCGGGGCCCTGAGCATCTTCAGTCCTGCTAGTCCTGCTCTCCACCAGAGCTAAGCATCCGCAGACTCCGGGCCTCAGTTTCCCCGTCAGAATCTGGGACCGTTCCTGCCTCTGCACTCCACTCGAGGGGCGGGATCAGTGGCGCAGGTGGGAGGAGGACCTGGAGAGCAGCCCCTCCCCCTCCCTGCCTGGAGTCAGCTCTGCAGCTGGGCGGGCGACTGCACCACTCGGTGCCGGCTTATGGTGAAGGCGGCGCCCGGCGATCCGGAGAGGCTGGAATAGGGGACGGCCCTGGTGGCGCCCGCAGTCATGGTGGTGTTCCTGGGCCGCCGCCTCCCGGTGCTCCTCGGGCTCTTTAAGAAGAAGGGTGAGTGGGTGTGGCTGGGGAGGGGGCGAGGAGGGACCCCGACACCTCCATTTGCCAGACCCTTCTGTAAAAAGGGGGATCAAGGCCGGGGAAGGGTAGTGGGTGGGGGATGGGGAGCAGTAAGGCGGCCAGACTGCCCTGTCCTCCGCTGTGCCTTTGTCCAGTGGCTTTTCCGCTGCCTTTGTCTGGGCCCTGCTTGATTGGGTTTGGGAGGATGGGTCCAGGTGTCTCTGACCTTGAAGCCTGCAGCCGTTGGGCGAGACTGCTTCCTCCGGAGGTACCCACACTGTACTGGGTGCATCCTCATGCTTCGGGTCTGAGAGGCAGAGCACCCCCTCCGACCCCCAGGTCAGTCAGCATGTGTGGGAGGATGGGATGTGGGGAGCAGAGGAGAGAGGAAAGTAGCCCCGCTGGAATTTGGGGCATGATCATCGAAATGCTGTTTAGAGGCGGAGGGCAGGACGGTGGAGAAGTTTTGGAGGGAGGGGTCTCTGCCCGCTTTCTGCTTCTAGGAACTGGGCTTTTAGGCCTGGATTAAGACATGGGAGCCAGAGTTTATTGGACTTTTGGGGGGTGGGAGGGGATCCTCGCTTTGAGTGTGATTCAGGAGTCCCCTCTGGGAATCTGGAGCTTAGTCCTGGCACTGACTCTGATTTGCTGGATGACCTTAGGCAAGGCCTTTCCTTTTCAATCCTGTTTCCCCAACTTGTAAAATTCAGGGATTAGGCGAGACTCCATGGTTTGGGTTGTCGGGAGACCTAGGAGCTCTGACCCTGTAGGGTTCCTCCAGGTTCCCTGGGCAGGAGCTGAAGAATGGGCTGAGGAGGTAGGAATGGGCAGGCGTCTGAGCTGAAGCCCCTGATTGTGGGGCGTGGCCCTTTAAAGGGCTTGTTTTGTTCCTGTCCCTCTACAAGGTGCTGCCAAGGTCACATGATCCTCCCAGTGCTTTTGCTTATGTTGTGGGTTCCATTTAAAGGGGGGCTGGGGCTGCAAAGTGCTGACACAGCCCCTCATTCCCAGGATTAGATGACCAGCTTCCCCATGGGCGGGGCCTGTAACAGGATCCTTTGTAACGGATCCCTGGCTCCTCTGCATCGGGGACTGGGGCCTCTAGGAGAGGGGGATGCCTGGGACTGTTCTCCCAAGAGAGGTTGGGGCTGCCTTGTCTGGGGGTGGAGGGCCCCCGGGGCCGCCTTCTCCCCTCCCCTGCCCATCCTTCCACTAAGGGACAGCCACATGGGTGAGTAGGGGACACAGAGGCCATGTCCCTGGTTTGTCCCTCCTCCCAGGACTTCATGGGAATTCTGTAGGACCCCTGCTAGCCCACAGCCCTCCCTAGTGTCCCACGGTGTCTTCCTGGGCCTGGGCCAAGGGGGTGTGTGAAAGGGGTGGTTGGTTTTCCCTAAAGTGGAGCTTGGGGTGTAGAGACAAGAGAAATGTATTCGCTATGGGCTGTGTGTATATTGGGGTGCTTTGTGTCGGGCCCTGAGTGACGTGTGGATGCACAGTTGTATGTATATTTGGGTACTGTTTGTATATGTACAGAATGGGGACCGTGGACGTTGTGGGGGCTGGGTATGTTCTCTGGGGGCCCCTGTGTTTGATGCTGGTTTCCGAGGTGTTTATACTTGGGTGCTGTTTGTGTACATCCTGGAGTCTGTGGGTGTGTATATAGACTGAGGCCTGTGGGGCTTGTGTGCCTGTATGGTGGGCATGTGTGCCTGGGTATGGTGACCTGTATGGGGTCCTTTGTGTGGTGTGGGTACTCAGATATAATAAGCACGCTTGGGTAGAGTTTGTACATGTACATGGGGGCCATGTGTATTGAGTGTATAACACAGGACTGTGAGTTGTGTGTACAGATTGGGGGAAGTAGGCGTTGCATGTATGTCTGGGGGCTGTGTGCAGTGTTGGGACTGTGGGTGCTGTTGTGTGGGGCCTGTGCATCCCCAGGACCCACATGCTCTCAGGCCTCACTTCTCTTCCTCCTCCATTCCACTAGGCTCTGCCAAGGCTGAGAGTGACAAACGTCTAAGTGTGGGGCCTGGCCAGGGGCCAGGGTCCGTAGTGGATGAGCACCAGGACAATGTCTTCTTCCCCAGTGGGCGGCCGCCTCACCTGGAAGAGCTGCACACACAGGCCCAGGAGGGGCTCCGTTCCCTACAGCACCAAGGTAACTTTCTCCCCTCCAGCACTACTCTTGGCTTCCAAGGTCAGGGGCCTAGCCCAACGCACCTTTCTGGTGTCTTCCAGAAAAACAGAAACTGAATAAGGGTGGCTGGGACCATGGAGACACCCAGAGCATCCAGGTGAGCCCTGCTCCCAGCTCAGTCCTGACTCTGATTTTCCCTCCCTGCTTAATCTCTGGCAAGTATGTCTTTGAACCCTTCTGGATCTCAGTTTCCTTCTTGTATCACGAAGGGGTAGACTAGATGACCCCTAAGGGCTAGTCCAGCTGAGGTCTGCTCAGTGCTAGGTGAAGCCAGGGAGAATCGGAGTCCAAAGCTCCACAGGGGAGCCCTGAAGAGGCAACAGCAAGAGGCCCACGTAGGCTTCTGGGGTGGCCTGAGGCCAGGGCCTCATCTCCTTCTTCCCCCAACAGTCTTCCCGGATGGGGCCGGATGAAGATAGCATCTCCTTCTGCAGCCAGACCACATCCTACACGGCTGAGAGCTCCACAGCAGAGGATGCTCTCTCTATCCGCTCAGAGATGATCCAGCGCAAAGGTGTCTGCTCACCAGCCCGGATTCTTGGACGGGGCAGAGGGGTGGTGGGCACTATCTGGGGTCCCAGCCCCTGCAACTTTCCCCTTTTCCTCCTAATGTAGCACCTCCCCAAGCTCTGTGAGTCAGTGAATTCAGGAAACACAGTATCCTGTGTCTTCTTGGAGACTCGTGATGCACACCCAACTGCAAAGCAGGACGGTTAGGAGTCAGGAAACCTGGTTTTGAGCCTGGTGTTGCTCCTTCCCAGCTGTGTGACCTTGGGCCAACCCTCAGCCACTCCAATCTTCCGTTTGATGTGCTATAAAAATGAGGATAAGAGTACTTACATTATCGGAATGAATGCCAAGTGTTTAGCATGCTGACTAACACATAATAATTGTTCACTAAATGGAAATTATCCTCGGCCTAGTAAAGCCTTCCAGAAGTCGTACCGAAAAGAAGTGTCTAGCTTTGTTTAACCTAGCTTTGCCCGCGCCTACTTGATTATGGAGATCTTTTTTTGCAGAGCTCTTATTAGTTATTCTACGAAAGCAGTGCTCTGCACAATGTGCCCCGAGACCTGCTCTAACAGTTTCTCTCCCCTGGACTGGCCCCCAGGCTCTACCTTCCGACCCCATGACTCATTTTCCAAATCGTCTGGGAAGTCAGGGCGGCGGCGGCGCGAGAGGCGGAGCACAGTGCTGGGACTGCCGCAGCACGTGCAGAAGGAGCTCGGTGAGCCGCACAGTAGGAGGGCGGGGGGGCGGGGGGGCGGGGGGGTGGGGGGAGCCCCGGCCGCCCCCTCTGCTGACTCCCATGTCCTCCCTGTCCCTTGCAGGCCTGCGGCACGAGCGTGAGGCACCAGGTAGCCCTCGGCCTCCTGGTCCTTGGGATGCGCTGCGCATCCCCACGGTGGACGGCCGCCCTGCGGGCCCGGTCTCGGCGACCGGCGCCCGGGTGTCCCTGCAGGCGCTGGAGGCGCAGGCCGAGGCTGGTGCCGAGGTGGAGGCCATGCTGCAGCGCCACATGGACCGTATCTACCGGGATGACACCCTCGTTGGGCGGTCCACTGGGCCCCGGCCCCCGCCGGTGATCCGGCCCATGTCCTTAGCGGTGCCCGGCCTGACGGGAGGGGCAGGGCCTCCAGAGCGCCTGAGCCCAGCCATGTCCATCTCGCCCCAGGCCACCTACTTGTCGAAACTGATCCCGCACGCTGTGCTGCCACCCACCGTGGACGTGGTGGCCCTGGGCCGCTGCAGCCTGCGCACCCTGAGTCGCCGCAGCCTGCTCTCAGCCAGCCCGGCCTCTGTCCACTCGCTGGGCCGCTTCTCCTTGGCCTCCAGTCCGCGGCCCCGCAGCCGCCAGCCTTCCTCCTCCAGTGACACCTGGAGCCACTCTCAGTCCTCAGAGACGATCGTGTCTGACGGCTCCACTCTCTCCTCCAAGGGTGGCTCTGAGGGTCGGCCCGAGAGCTCTGTGGCTAGCCATAGTGTGGCACCCCTTCCCCAGGGGGGCAGCGGGAGGGGCTCTCCCAGCGGGGGTAGCGCGGCCGAGGCCTCGGACACCGTCAGCATTCGGAGCAGCGGGCAGTTGTCGGGCCGGAGCGTGTCCCTGCGGAAGCTGAAGCGGCCCCCCCCGCCTCCCCGCCGGACCTACTCACTCCATCAGCGGGGCCCGGCAGCCCCCGACGGGCCCTTGGGGTTGCCGCCTAAGCCTGAGCGGAAGCAGCCGCCGCAGCTGCCCCGGCCGCCCACCACTGGTGGGTCAGAAGGGATGGGGGCAGCCCCCTGTCCCTCCAGCTCAGCGGGCACCTGGGTGCCTGGCTTGTCTCCAGGGGGCTCCCGGCGTCCCCCACGCTCCCCAGAACGGACGCTCTCACCCTCCAGTGGGTACTCGAGCCAGAGTGGTACCCCTACCCTCCCTCCCAAGGGTCTCACAGGGGCCCCTGCTTCCCCGGGCAAGGCCCAACCCCCTAAACCAGAGCGTGTCACTTCCCTTCGGTCTCCTGGGGCCTCTGTCTCCTCCTCCCTCACGTCTCTCTGTTCCTCATCCTCTGACCCAGCCCCCTCAGACCGTTCTGGTACACAGATGTCGACCACCCTGGGTGACAGGTTTGCCATACCTCCTCACCCCAAGGTGCCTGCCCCCTTCTCCCCACCCCCTTCCAAGTCCAAGAGTCCTAACCAAGCGGCCCCTGCTCCGGTTACTCCTGCTGTGGTCCCTGGGCCCGTCTCTACCACTGATGTGAGTCCTGAGCCTCTGCCAACTCCGCAGACCTCCCTGATCCCACCACAGGAGTCTCCCGTTGCCTCCAAAGACAAGTCACCCCCACCATCCCCACCCCCATCTTACCATCCTCCCCCCCCACCCACTAAGAAGCCAGAGGTGGTTGAGGCCCTGTCTGCCCCAGAGACTGCTGAGGAGCCCCTCCAAGACCCCAGCTGGCCCCCACCCCCGCCTCCTGCACCTGAGGAGCACGACCTGTCCATGGCTGACTTTCCCCCACCTGAGGAGGCCTTTTTCTCTGTGGCTGGCCCTGAGCCTGCGGGCCCTCCAGACGCCCCAGAGCCTGTCAGATCCCTGGCTGCTTCGTCCTTCCCAGTTACCGTCTCTTCCCAGAGCCAGCTCCTCAGTTCCCCAGAGCCGCCTCCAGCTCCACCAGCCCCACCTCCTGCTGCTTCTGTCCCAGGGCTTCTGGCCAAGGTCCCTCGGAAGGAACCAGTGGGCTGCAGCAAAGGCAGTGCGGCCCCCAGGGAGGATGCTGGTGCACCCCTGGTCACGCCCTCGCTCCTGCAGATGGTGCGGCTGCGCTCTGTGGGCGCTCCTGCGGTAGCCGCGACCCCGGCACCCGGGCCATCCGCTCCCCAGAAGCCGCTCCGGAGGGCCCTGTCAGGGCGGGCCAGCCCAGCGCCTGGCCCCTCCTCAGGGCTCCATGCTGCTGTCCGACTCAAGGCCTCCAGTCTGGCTGCCAGCAAGGACCCTGTGAGTGGCCAGCCCAATGGACCACCTGAGGCGGAGCCACGGTCTCCCCAGTCCCCTGCCTCTATGGCCAGCTTCATCTTCTCCAAGGGCACCAAGAAGCTGCAGCTGGAGCGGCCGGTGTCCCCTGAGGTCCAGGCTGACCTCCAGCGGAATCTGGTGGCTGAACTTCGGAACATCTCGGAGCAGCGGCCATCCCAAGCCCCAAAGAAGCCACCTAAAGCTCCCCCACCCGTGGCCCGCAAGCCCCCGGTGGGGGTCCTGCCATCCACCTCCCCCACCTTTCCTCGGGTCGAGTCCCTTCCTGCTCCTCCCACTGACGGGCTCCTTCGAGCTGAGGACAGGACTAAGGGGGAGCCGGTGGAGAACGGAAGTGTCGTGCAGCTGGTGGGCCCCGAGGAGCAGAAGCTGGGCCCGCCTGGCTCAGGTACAGTGGGTGGTGTGTGTATGTGTGTGTGGTGGGGGGGTCCCCCCATCACTGGTGGTGGGAAAGAGGTGCCTGAAGTCCCGCTACCGGGGATCTGTTACCAGATCTTCCAGATTTTTCTGGTGTCAGGCTGCCTGGGAAGGGTGAGCTGTCACCCTTGATAAGCTAGCGAAGGAGCCTGGTGTGTGGGCCTTTGAAGTCAGACCTACTGAGTTCCACCTCAAGTTTGCCATTTTCTCTCCTCATCCTGGCCTCCAGGTCCTCGCCATAAAGCGCAGGGTGGCGGTGCCTGCCTTCGTGTGTGTAAAGCATCTGGCTGGTGCTGCGGGCGAGGCCAGTCAGTTGAGGAGGAGAGGCTGTGCTGTGGGCCGTCCAGAACCAAGCTGGGAGGCCCCCTGCTGAGTGTGTCCTTCTCCCTCTCCCCCCCCCCCCCCGCAGACCCACAGAAAGAGCTGGTCTGACCACCAGGCACCTCGCTGGCACTGCTGACCCATCCCAGGAACATAATCTCAGGGACCTGAGCAGCTCCAAGGACGAGAGAATACGGCAGATCTAGTAGAGAGGACGCCTGCAGCCTTAACCTTCACAGCCTTCGATATTTATGCAAGCCTGGTGGTGATCCTGTCCTCCGAGTCATCCAGCACATGCCTTTTCCCCCTGAATGGATTCCCCTCTGGCCGCTTGTCTTGGCCTTGGCCTCATCTCGGAGGAGGTAGCTGGTGGGAGCGGGTGGCTGCGCCCCCTGCTGGCCTCGAGGCCGCACAGTTGGGAGCAGAGCATCTCATTTGAGTTTCTTTCCTTTTACCCCCCATGTCCAAATCATGCACATACGGTAGTCCCGAATCAACGCACTTTTGAAAAGCAGCTGCATGTCCATCCTCCAGGGCCCACGAAGCCACATTCCAAGGGCCTGTTTACATGGCGGGCAGCATCAGTTCCCGTTTAGCCAGCCCATAGCTGGGACCAATCTGACCCCTCCCTCTGATCCGGTTTGCCCATTTCTTAGTTCTTGGAGGTGGGCGAGTCACTATTCCCACAGGTTTCTCCAGGCTGGAGGCAGGAGCGGGGCTGTGGAATTCCAAAGCACAAAGGGTGCAGCAGGGGTTAGCCCTCCTGTGCCTCAACTTAGCACCAACCACCCTCCTTGCCTTCTAGTTCTGCCAGGTGCTCCATGCCGGGGACAAGAAGTGGGGGACTGCCAGGGCCTAAACGGGGGTGGGGGTGGGGGAGAGGAACCAGACGGGAGGTCCACAGGCCTTCTGTCTTCAGAGAGTGGGAGAACGGAATAGGGAGACATCTCAGTGGGCACTTGGTGATGCCAAGCATCCGCCCCTTGTCTCACTGGGTCAGGTTGGGGTGGGCAGGCGCTACACTTCCAAGGCAGGAGCCCATGGGCTGTGGCAAAGCTGTGTCCCTTTCAGCTGGGCAGGAAGTCCTGAGGAGGTGGGTGGAGGGGTCTGGCCGGGGGGAGCGCTTGTTTGGGCAGTGGGCCCGGACCTGGCCCTACAGATTACATTCTGACCTTTCTCTTTACTCCGTGCATGTTCTTTCTGCCGCTGCCTTTTAGCCCAGGCGGTTTCACGGGGTTGGGGTGGAGGGGGGGGGGCGCTGGCGCTGAGTGACAAGGATGGGAACCCAAAGGTGCATTCTATTGCAGACTCTTCCCTAGTCAATGAAGGGGGGTTCCGTGCTCCTAGGGAGCAGGCTGGGTGATTGCTCCCTGGCCGTCAGCCTCTGCTACTGAGCTCTCCTCTAGGAATTTTAATGACCTCTTTTCAGCCTGTGCCACCTCTCTAGGTAAGCTGGCTTCCCCACCGGCCCCGGCGCTTCCCTCCAGTCGTGTGGCTCCCACCTGGGCCACCCCTTCTGTCCTGATCCTCTTTCCTCAACAGTGACTTGGGCTTGAGCCTGGCAAGGAACCTCACTTTTAGCTGCTTCTCTGGAGAGACTGAACCCCTCCCAGAACAAGAGCTGGGAACACAGGGGATGTGGTACGAGAGCCCAGGTTCCTCTGGCCCGCCCTCACACTGTCTTCTCCCTGTAGCTGTCAACCACGGTTGTTCCCTTGCCCCATGGGTGAGGGAGAGCAGCTACTGGGTACCCATTGCACCTGCCCAGTGAGCTGGGGAAAGAGGATAGTCAGTATGCACTGCTCTGCTCAGAGCTCCTGACCCAATGCCCTGGGAACCAGGACCAGGCCAACGCCTCCACGAGACCAGGCTCTGGCGGCAACCCAGAGCTGCTGGAGGTGGGAGGGAGCCCAGCTTCTGTGTTTCTTGCTCTCCCCTCTCAATGTTACTTGAGCTCCTTATCCTCAGCTAGAATCTTCTGAGCTTGTTTCCCCACTGGGTGGGACAGAGTACAAAGGAGAAGGGAGGATCTAGAAGAGGCAACCCTTCTTTGTCCTCTGGGGTAAATGAGCTTGACCTAGTGCAAATGGAGAGACCAAAAGCCTCTGATTTTTAATTTCCATAAAACTGTTAGAGAGAGAAGTATATATATATTTCTTTAAATTTTTGAGTCTTTGATATGTCTCTACAAACAATCCATTCCCTCTGCCCTGAAGCCTGAGTGAGACACATGAAAAAGCTGTGTGTGTGTTTCATTCAAAGGTGTTAATTAAATGATTAAAACTTGGCTGTGGTTTGCTGCTGCTTAATGGGAGAGGGACAGGGGTCTGGGACTGCGCCCACTATCAGGAGGGAAAGTATTCTTTCTGCCTGCTGTAAGCACTGGACCCCAAAGTGGGTGTCTTCTGCCCACCCTTTTTTTTTGCTAGAATCTTAAGCAGGCTCCGCACCCAGCGTGGAGCCCGACACAGGGCTTGATCTCACCCTGAGATCATGACCTGAGCCGAAATCAAGTCTGGCGCTCAACCCACTGAGCCACTCAGGCACCCCCGGCCTCTTCTGCGTTTACGGCCAAAGGAAAAGTCGAAGTGTCTCTGATCCATCCGGTCCCCCCCCCCGGCGCATTACAGGGTCAAAAGTCCAAGATACAAGCAGCCTGGGCTGGGTGAGGGGCCCAGCAGCTGCTCCACACTTGTGTTCCTCCCTCCTGAGATGGTCCGGCTCACAGGCCCCACCCAGACACTCTTGTTCAGTTTATTTGAATTCGTGACAGTGACAGTGATTCTGATCAAGATGCCTTATGGAGAAGTACCCCACCCTCTCTGAAGAAAGATTCAGGCTCTGCCATCTGCCTTACTTCTGATATTAACACACAGCTGGTTTAGGGAATGTCCCAACCCCGCAGGATCAAGGGAAAGAAACGGCAGGAGCCCCAGGGCTGGGCCTCAGGGTTGGCAGGCACTGGGGAAAGCTGCCCACCACTTGGTAGACCACTAGGTTCTCTGTTTTCCCCTCCCTTTCCTTTTCAAATCCCACAATTTCCTGTTGGGGAAAGGCTGTAATTAGCTCAGTTCAGGCACCAGATCCCAGACAGAGGCACAGCTGCTGGGAGAACTCTAGGAAAACATGGGAACCAATATTCTTCCAATTAGAAGAGCTGTGGCATAAACCTTTTCTAGGAGTCATATTGCAACCAGATTTCTCCAGTCAGCTGCCAGGGGGAGAAGGTAGAGCTGGGCTCCCTGCTGCCGCCCCACCCTCGTTACTACCCCAGGGCGGGGCGGGGGGGTGGGCAGTCAGCGGCTCTGTAGTAGCCCAGCAGCCCCGACAGGATGGTTCTGGATTCTGGGGAGGTTGAGCTGCCGCTTACTGAGTTCCACCCCTAATAAAGTCCCCAACTTCCTGCTTCGGTGTCCTGGGAGATGGGGAGATGGGTAAATGGGTGAAGGACGGAGCAAACTGAGACAGCAGATGACTCGGGATGGGAGGAGGGAGCAGGATGCCAGGATAGCTAGCTGATGTTCCCCCCTTTCAGCGATTTACAGGAGATGCACCCCAGCTTGGTCATGAAGTCAGTTTGCTTCCACTGTGCGATGCAGTCCTCAGAGGTTTTAAAGTCAGCCTGCACAAAATAAAGAGAAGCCGTGAATGTGGCGGTGAAAGCAGCTCGAGGACAGCCCTTCCCCAAGGTCTCATGTGCCTCTCTTCCCTCCCGGCAAGCCAGCTCATCCGAGGCATCTAGTTTAGGAAAACAGTCACGAGTAAGTGCAAAGAACTATGTAGCAAGACATCCGCCTGGAGCGTACGAATAGTGAAAACCTGAGAACAACTTCAATGTTTAAAAGGCTATATAATTTTGTTACATTACAGTAATTATGATTCAACACTATGCAGTCAGATCCCCCCTCTCGGTATTTAAGAAGACGGGCACGTTTTTCTGGCATCAAGTTAAATAAAAAAAATAAACATATGGTGGGACTCAAACTGTAAATACATTATCTCCTTGCATTGAAAAAGTCCACAAAGAATCACTAATGCTATTTCCCAGGAACTCTAGGTGGCAGGACTATGGGTATTTTGTTTTCTTCATGTTCCCTATACTTTGGACATTTCTATATTGGAAATTTATTTTATAGCAGGAAAAAAAAGTGATTAAAAAAAGCAGCCTGGGAAAGTAGGAAAGAAGGGAGTGGGTAAAACCTGCCCACCACATGCAGGATGACTCTATGCCCCCCAGACACACTTCTGGCTGAGCAACGAAATGCGGGATTAACTAGGGAAGGTCACATGTGTCCTGTTAGCTCCATGAGGAGAGTGAACGGTTGCTGCTTTGTTCCTGATGCAGCCCGAGCACCTAGAACGGTGGCTGACATGCGTATCAGGGGCTCAGTACCTGCTGAAGGTAGGAATGCATTCAGGGGCCATGGGGACGGGCTGTGTGTGAGTCCACGCCCCAGAGGGCAGACGGAGAATGAGTGCTCTAAGACCAGAGCGGGTTAGTGGTGGGAGAGGGGGTCCTGGCTCCATGGCTTCTGGTGACCCTGTGTGGCCTTGGCAGGTGTCCTGCCAGATAAAATAGGGACAATCCTCCGATCGCGGACTGAAGATCAGAAGAGGAAATGTCTGAGTCCCTCACACAGTGCCTCAAATAGTCTGTCCGTGCTCAGTATGTGCGAGGGCTCCCATGTTCTGCAGGCACCTCCTCTGGAAAGGTGTGGACTAAGGAAGGGAGGGGCTTAGAGAGGCAGGAAGGTCTGGGGAGGGAGGGAGGGAGGGGGTGGGTGGGTGGGAGGGGGACGGCAGTGGTGGACCCAGTAACACAGCAGTCTGGGGACCCAGTCCAGGCAGCCCAGGCAAGAGAGGGGACGAGGCATGGCCAGCTACTTACCTGCAACTTCTCAAAGACTTTCTTCTTGGGCTTGAGCTCTTCATCTGGTTGGCCCTTCTCATAGCCCTTCACGAACACTCGCTCACCGGGAGCAGAGCCTGCAGGAGGGTCCAGAGGCTCAACCTTGCGGTCTACCCCCTCTCTGAGAAGACACACAGGACGAGGAAAGCATGAGGCTGTGGCCTGCCTCCAGCTGCCGTGGAAGCCAAGGCATCAGGACCTTTACGGAGGGGCCCTCAGTGCTGCACCATGTTTCTGGATGTTACCAGGGTTGGGTTGACTACGGCTACCCTGAAACCGTCTGTCGGGAGAGATACCAAACTCTGGGCTTTCAGGGGAGGAAGTAGGACATAACAGAGACAGCAAGGCCCGAACGGCCAGTGAGAATTAGGTTTGACTCCTGGCTCCATCTCCTACTGGTAGAGAGACTCGAGCATGTGCATACTGCTCGGAGCCTTCAATTTCTGTCTTAATAAAACTACCTTTAGGTAAAGCGCTTCCTTCACAGTACTTGCCCAACAACTAATTCCTTCATGTACCATCTTTTGGACAGTGTCCTTAGGGTTTCCACCCGGCTCGTGGCAGGGCATCCCGTGGGCCGATTCCCCCGCCCCGGCCCCGCCCCCAGTTCTCACTCACGTAGAAGCGCACAGAAGCATGCCTTGGGACTCGACGCCTCTCATCTTCTGGGGTTTCAGATTGCACAGCACCACCACCAGCCGGTCCTGCAGCTCCTCCTTGGGCACAAACTGCACCAGGCCGCTCACCACAGTCCGCGGCTCAGCCTCCCCCACATCAACCTTCTCCACATACAGGCTGTCTGCGTCGGGGTGCTGCCGGCAAGAGAGGTTAGTACCACAGAGCAACGGATCACGGACGGGGCCCGGCGAGCCCTCGGACTGCCGGAGCGGGCATCCTACTCCCCAGCATAGGCTCCTAGGGGGCCCTCTGGAGCAAACTCTTTCCAGGCCTCAGAGAGCAGACAGAATGGGCCGGGAGGGTACATTTTACTGTCCGCCAAGAGGCAGGCTGTCAGTAAAAGGCGGGGCAAGGAGTCTCCCCCAGAGGTCAAGAGGCCCGGACGGGTCTGGGTGGCCATCATTATGGCCACACGCTGCACCAGCCCCGAGGTTGGGGGGAGGGCAGGGCTGGCCTCGTCATGTCAAAGAGCACCAGCAGCTAACCTCAAAGTTGTTTCGTAGTCGGGTCTATGCAGTGAAAAACAATGCCGGGAGAGAAAAAAAGTCCACAACAATGGTCCCAGGTCACTGGTTACATAACCTTCCGTCTCTGGGAAAAAGGAAGTCCCTCTCGCTTCCCCATTTTCAGGGGTGGGTGGGTAGGATGGGACAGGGCGACACAGTGGCTGATCCAAGATAAGGCCTGCAGCTAAGTCCAGCTGAGCTGGTAGAGACCAGAGGAATCTATGGGACCGGATTTAACTGATGAGCAGGCTCCCTCTGACTAATATCCTCCCCCCACCCTGAGTTCCCGGCTGTCTGGTGGCGGAAGGTTCAGAGGCAGCGAAGGGAAAAGCCTGACACCTGGGATTAGGCACCTGTGTTCTGACTTGCAATATGACCTCAGGGATGTTACTTCCCTTCCCAGGCCAGGTTTCCTCCAGATGGAAACAGACAAACGTGACCCCTATCTGCCTCTCTGGGATGTGGTGAAAAACGAGTACCTTGTCCACACTAATGACTTTGCCCACACGGATATCCAGCCGGGACGGGATGACTTCCTCTGGTTCTGAATTCTTGGCAGGGCCTTTGGCAAATGGCTCTGTGAATGAGAAGAACCCTAGGGGATCAGAACTCTCCTCCTTCGCCATGATAGGTCAACTGCTGACACCACCCACTGGGGACACTAGCAGGGTATCGTGCGGAATCCCCAGAATCTACCCCTTTAGTTATATCTTCTTTTTTCTTTTTAAAGTCATCTCTACGCCTAATATGGGACTCAAACTCATGACCCTGAGCTCAAGAGTTGTAGGCTCTACCGAATGAGCCAGCCACGTGCCCCTAGTTATATCTTCTTTAAAACAGGAGCAGCAGCCTTTGAGAAGTGACATGCCAGATTTTCATCTATTCTCTCCCTCAGTTATTAGCTGGTGGGGAGGGAAGTGGGGGGGGGGGACAACAGTAGTAGCTTTGCTATGTTTAGCTGTTTCTATTCGTGCTCTCCACATACATTTATTGAGTCGGGGAAGGTCACACAAAACCATCCATATTAATATCTCAGCGTCATGGATAAGTGGATGGCCAACTAAGAGCCAGTCAGAAGCATATGGAAAGGAATTAGGCGAAGCTCAAGACGAGCTTCCCTAAGGAGCTGTGCAGGCTCTGCCTGAGTAGCTGTGTTACCCTCATGGTCTAACCCAACTGCTCTCTTAATTGAAAGATTTAGGCAAGGATCACAGTGCATGTCTCACACCAGTAGGCTTGGGACAACAGGATGTAATCACAGTATCGCCTAAACCTAAATCAAGATGACGCAAGTTCCATTCCAGGAGTTGACGGGGTAGGATATTCTTGCACTTCAGATCCCCTGGCTTCTCGGGCTCTCGATTTAAGACAGAGCCTTTTCTGAAGCCCACCGACAGGCTCTCTGTCCTGATGATGTCATACAGCCCATGGCCCTGCTCCTCCCTGGCTGGCCTTACTCTGCTTGGAGGGCTCTGGGTAGGCAGCGCTGGTCAATTTCTTCAGTGCAGGAGTATTAAACTTTTCCCGGATAGGATCCAGCAACTTGTTCAGGGCGACCTCAACAGAATTCTTCAGGTCTCCAGGGTGTACAACCTGTGGAAGTGTACAAAGGCCCGGTGAAAGGAGGCACCGGAGTGGGGCACGGCACGTCTGAGTCTACTAAAGATAACGTGTGTGTAAAGTGTAGGCTGTTGATCCTCAGAACAGCCCTGTCAAGCTGACAAAGCCAAGAGGGGGACATAGGTTCAGAAAGATTATTTTTCTTGTCTGAGATTTAGGTCTTTTGACTCTGAATTCCATACTAACTTGAGGGATTTTATCTTATTTACTTATTTATTTGAGAGAGAGAGTGCACGCAGGGGTGGGGGGCAGAGGGAGAAGGAGAGAGGGAATCTTAAGCAGGCTCCATGCCCAGTGTGGAGCCCAATGTGGGGCTCCATCTTATGACCCTGAGATCATGACCTGAGCTGCAATAACTTGAGGGATTTTAGAGGCTGAAGTTTTTTTTTTGAGGCTGAATGTTTTTATTAATCAAATTCTTCTAGTCCCTCCATTCATGCTTCGAGTAATGGCATGAACCAGGGTCCATTTACAGGCAGAGAAACACTCACAGAGGCAACCTGAGGAGACAGCCTGGCGGGGAGCTGAGTGAGCGAGAAGAAAGAGCGAGGGCATTGGAGTTAGACAGACCGGGGTTAGAGTCCCAGCTAGCTGTGTGACCCGGACCAGGCACTTAACCCCTCTAAGTTTGGGATGCTTTACTTAAGAACTGGAGACAATGCCTATACTTCAGAGTCAGAATGAGGATTCAATCACATAATGTGGGTGAATATGGTGAGCGAGGCTAGTACGTGGCAGGAGCTCAGCAATTCAATTTCTCTTCCTGTGTCCTGTGACTAGTACTTTCACATCCAAATCTGGCCCCTGCAAGGCTCTGCTAGATGTTCTGAGGGGTTATCTCTTAGCTGTGAATACCTGTAATACAACAACGCCTCCATTTTTGTTTCTGATATTCTTTCATCTCCTTAGGAATGTTTAATTTTCAATAATAGAAAAGCTTTAGACCTGCTCTGTCCAGCACGGTAGCCGCTAGCCCCGTGTGGCCACTTAAGTGTAAAGTGCGTCCGGTTCCTCAGTTGCATGGTGCGCACGGAGGGGCTGACCGCACGCGGCCGGCAGCAGCCGCGCGACACAGCACGTCCGGAACGTGTCCGCAGTCACAGAACGTGCCCTTGGCTAGTGCTGCTCCAGGCTCTTCAGGCGCTTTCTTCTATCCTTCTCGTTATTCCAACCTTGGCTGTTCACGGGGCTGAGGAGTGCCGTGTGGGTCCTGTGGCCTGCCTCAGACTGCAGATAGAGGGGTTCAGAGCGACGGCTGCGAAACGTCCAAAAAACGGGCCTTACGGGCTGCAGAGCTCAGAGGTCATGGAGACTTTTCCGCTATGTGACGTTCAAACCCTCACACCAGGTTGCCTGCAGTGGACTTCTGGCCTCTGCCTGAACACCTCAGCGATGGGGGCGAAAGGTCAAGTGAGGCAGCCCGGCCCGCTGCCATCCAACCAAGGTCACTGCGCGGCTCTCCCTGATGTTGAACCTGAACACGCCCCACTGCGGGCCCCACCCGCGCACACCTGGCTTAGCCCTCTGGGGCCACAGGAAGAAATCCAACCCCTCCCCCGCGAGAGTCTGTCAGGTATCTGAGGAGGACTGAACGCAGGCCTGATTCCCAGCCAAACATCCCCAGTTCTTTCAACTGTGCTTCTGTGACATGGGCTTGGGTCTGTTCCTTATCACAGCCCCCTTCCTCTCCCCATCAACACAGCCCAGACTGTCCAATAAACCTCATAAAATTTGAGTCCAGGGCTGAATGAACAAGCCCAAATGTACTCACAACAGTGGAGAAATGAATGGACTATCGGCTCCCTGGTTCCAGACTCCACATTTCTGATGCCTTACATAGCAAGACTTCATGAACATTCTGACAGCCCAATCACACTGCTGATTTAACCGAGAGTCAGAGTCAATCAAAAGCCCCCATTTCCTTCCCCATACCCACCACCACCACATCTTCACTTTATGATCTGGCCCTGCCTAGCTCACCCACAACACTCCGCCTCACCTTTTAGACTCATGTCAGACCAAACCACTTGCGATTCCATACTGTGCTATTTCATCTGCCCATGTCTGTGCACAATTTATTCCCTCTGTTTGGATGTTGTCCCCTCTGCAAAGCTTTGCCAGCCAGCCAGGTAATGACTTCCTCCTCTTTGATCTCTGGGCCGTGTATACATCATCATCATATAGCCACACAGCAATGACACTTGTTTACACGTCCGCCTCTCCTTCCGGACCACAAGCTTCATGAGGATTTAATCCTCTGTAATGCCAGCTCCTACCATGGTGCCTAACTCACAGGCACCTAGTAATTCTTCTCTTAAGCTGTCTGTTGAGATCAGCAGGATCCTCTATGCTGTCCTTTCTGAGGTGTTTCTTTTTTGAACCTTGACTTTGCCCCTCTCCCTGAAATGCTTCATCTTGCTGGGTTTGGTTCTTCATTCCAGGTTAAATCCTTTGCAGGGTGATTAGGACACCAATACTTCAGCTGCCATTTGCTTGCCTAACCCGTGAACCACCTGAACCCTCATTAAGCCATTACCCACAATACATGGCCCTGGAGATCATCAAGCAGAAACTTCTGGCTAGGCCAAGAAGGAGAGGTCTGTCAGAAGGAATTCGGTGGGGATTACTCCTCCTTTGGGATTACCTCATCAGCAAAGTCCTTTTCCAGGTCCAAGTAAGCGGTATAGGTTTTGTTTCCACCCCATTTCTCATCTCGAAGGATCACAAACTCTGTAAGACAAAAGGATCCATGCCAACAAAGTCATTGATAATGGCAGAGTCAGCATTCCTAGCTCAAATGGTACGGATGTTTGTAGTTTCTGTTATATATTTTATTTATTTATTTTTAAAGATTTTATTTATTTATTTGACAGACAGACACAGCGAGAGAGGGAACACAAGCAGGGGGAGTGGGAGAGGGAGAAGCAGGCTTCCCGCAGAGCGGGGAGCCAGATGCGGGGCTTGATCCCAGGACCCTGGGATCATGACCTGAGCCGAAGGCAGACGCTTAATGACTGAGCCACCCAGCGCCCCTCTGTTATATTTTAAACTTTATTATATGGCATTTATCTTAAATCAGATGAGCTAGAAACCCAGCTGGCATCCACACTCAAGGGGAAGGATCGTGCCTTACATTTCTTTCTCATTGCTCTAATTTGGCATGCCTGTGCCCACCCTCATTTCTACAACACCCGCCCACCCTGACACCCCACTTAGAACCCAACCTGGTGACAATCTCATGGGCAACGAAATGACATCCCAAGTGCAAGTGTACCCCGGTATATGAGAAGTCAGAGCACAGAATCAGGGAAGCCCATCTCTAAAGGAAGACTTCTGACCAACCACAAGAATGATCCTAGTACTAGTTTTGCTCCTTCTGCCTGGCCTCTGAGAAGCAATCGAGTATCTTACCGGACTTGAGGGGAAAGAGGACATGCTTGATGAAAGACAGAACTCCATTGTTCTCCACATTCCCTGGCTCACAGAAGGCCTTCTTTAGTTTTTTCTTCACGTCCTCCTTCCGGTCAAGGAGATCAATCTTGGACTCCTATAAGCCATGGAGGAGAAGGGACCTCTTATGGTGGGAAATGAGATATGCTCAACTAATCTGTGTATTTTAATTTTTTTTTTTTTAAGATTTTATTTATTTATTTGAGAGAGAGACTGAGATAGAGAGAGCATGAGAGGGGGGAGGGTCAGAGGGAGAAGCAGACCCCCTGCTGAGCAGGGAGCCCGATGCGGGACTCGATCCCGGGACTCCAGGATCATGACCTGAGCCGAAGGCAGTCGCTTAACCAACTGAGCCACCCAGGCGCCCTAATTTTTTTTTTTTAACAGAGGTTTAAACATTAACAAATTTAACAAAAGCAGAATTAATCAGAGTCAAGAACCACTCACAATATTGCCACCTGACAAAAACCACAATTTCAATTTTCCTGTGTTCTTCCCAGGCGTATAACACACAGAATCGTTACAAACTTGTAGAGTTTGAGAACAAATGTCTACCCTTTGCTTTTTCACTTGAGACTATATCGTAAGTATTTCTGAGGGGCTATCTAGTCTTTGCCTCTAATTTGTATGCTGTATCACATTCCCAATTATTAGTGACAACATAATTTCTGAACTGTTAGATTTTTCTAATTTTTACAAATTATATACGATATTACAATGAATATCTTTGCAGAGGTTTTTATTGTTTTTGTTTCTGCCTTCTCTAGGATTATTTGCCTAAGCTACCCAAAACCGCCAGGCCCAAAACTATTTTCTGAAAAGGGCATACTCATTGTCACTGCCCAGAACAGTGTGTGAGCGGCTTGCTACGTGGCAACCCCCCCAGATCAGGTACCGCCTAGTATCTAGAGCCATTTTCCCTTTTTAGGTAATAGGAACTGTTTCTTATTTTGGAATGAGTAAGCTCATGGTTCTTTGGGTTCAGTGGTTACCAAATTCTGGTCTGTGTATGCCTATGTATGAGTCATCTGGGGTGCCTTTAAAAAATGTAAATTACCAGGAGATGAATCAAAATCTCTTGAGGTTGGGCCAGGTATTTGCATTTTTAAAAAGCTCTCTGAGTGATTCTGATGCAGTCATGTTCAGAAATGGCTGCTAACACTGATTTCCAGGGCTAAGATACGGTGAAGTCACTAAATAGGGTGAGTGATATGATATTCTGTCAGAGAAATAACTGATACCTGGAGCATTTTAACACAGAGAAAAACAAATATTTTATATATTCCTTTAAAAATAATAACAGTTTCCATGTGTATATTTACTGGTCTCTGATCAAAGACTGAAAAGTCAGATTTAAAGAACTAGATGAACACCAAAATGTGACTTCAATCAGAATCACCTAGTGGAATTTGAAAGAAAATACAGATTCCTCACAGACCTGTACCCCTGAAACAAACAATACATTATATGTTAATAAAAAAAAAAAAGAAAGAAAGAAAATACAGATTCCTGATGTTCCCAGAACCACTTTATCGGAATCTCTAAGAACAGAGTCGAATCAATGCTTTTTTTTTTCTCTCTCTTTTTTTAATTCCCTAGGTGGTTCTGAAGCTCAGCTGTGTTTGGGAACCCAGAACTCAACCTTTCACATCTTTGGGTCCCACTACATCCTCCATTCTGTACCCTTAGTGATCAAAAGTGCACTTTTCCTAAGCAGGATTTTTAACTGGTAAAAGATACTGTATTTATCACATTAGTTATATCAAACATCACCCTGAGAATCAAGATGCTATATGGTGAAATGCAACCCTAGCCTCATTAACCTCATGAACAAGGCTGAATCTTATCACAGTTCTATGAATGAAGAAATTACTTTTGCTAGTGTGTTTTATCAGCCACAGTAAAATTGTTAAGATTATGACTGGATCCCATCAGGACTGCTTCTGGGTCCTTTAATACTCAAGAACCACTGAAATTAATTGGATGACTTCAGAGTCCTTGGAACTCAAATCTACAAGAATTCTAGTTAGCGAGGGGATTCTTCTTTTGAGTCCTCAATCCCTTCATCTCTTGCTGAAGATTTCTAAACTCAAGTCAGAGCTGGAAAACGTACCTCTTCTGAGGAGCTCATTTTACTGCCAGTTAATCCTGGAACCATAGGATTCATCAGATGGACCCGTTTTGAGTAGCCAAGTGCAGGGAGGTACTGGGGGTTAGAAAGAAACACACAAAGCACGTGTTAGTATAAACTGCTCCTCAGTGCCCCAATCTCATCTAACTTGGCCAGCAACGTAACAGTTTGATATAGTTCTTCCAATCTCTTTTACTGAATATACAACCTTTCTTTCTTTTTTTGAAGTTTTTTATTTAAACTTTAGTTAACATACACTGTAATATTAGTTGCAGGTGTAGAATTTAGTGATTCTACACTTCCATACATCACCCGGTGCTCATGACAACAAGCACACTCCTTAATCCCCATCCCCTACTTCCCCCGTCCCCCACCCACCTCCCCTGGGGTAACCATCAGTTTGTTCTTTACAGTTAAGAGTCTGTTTCTTGGTTTGCCTCTCTCTCTTTTTTTTCCCCTTTGTTCATTTGTTTTGTTTCTTAGATTCCACATGAGTGAAATCATATGGTATTTGTCTTTTTCTGACTGACTTCTTTCTTTCTTTTTTTTTTTTTAAAGATTTTATTTATTTGACAGAGAGAGAGAGCACATGCAGGGGGAGTGGCAGGCAGAAGGAGAGGGAGAAGCAGGCTCCCATACCATACCATACCATACCATATGATTTCATTCATATGTGGAATTTAAGAAACAAAACAAACTAGCAAAGGGAAAAAAAAGGAAAGAGAGAAAACCAAGAAACAGGACTCAACTACAGAGAATAAACTGATGGTTACCAGAGGGGAGGAGGGTGAGGGGATGGGGGAAATAGGGGGTAAGGATTAAGGAGTGCACTTGCGTGATGAGCACTGAGTAATGTACAGAACTGGTGAACCAGTATATTGCACACCTGAAACTAATATAACACTGTATGTTAACTATACTGGAAATAAAATTAAAAACTTAATAAAAAATACATCCAAAAAATTTATTTAATAAATTTTAAATAAATTTAAAGTATTTAAAGAATACTATATAATATTCCATTGTAAGGAGTTATCATAACACATATCATAACATAATAATCCCTTGCCATTGGATGTGAGTTTATTTCTAGATTTTTTTTTAGAGATTTTATTTTTAAGTAATCTCTATACCCAATGTGGGGCTTGAACACACAACCCTGAGATCAAGAGTCGCATGCTCTACCGACTGAACTAGTGAGGCGTCCCTGTATCTAGATTTTACCTTTAAATGGATAATGTGATAAATACTTTCATATGTAACTGAAGTTGCACTTTTAAAATTATTTCCTTAGCACCAATTTGTATAATTATCAGGGAAAACTACCCTCCCGGAAATTTACATTTCCACTAAGTGTTTTCTCCATACCCTTGCCAAGATGAGGTTTTGAGAAACTTTCAAAAATAACAACCATTTCTCAATGGCCCTTTCCAACTTACTCAAGTTCTTTCCCCAAAAAGAACTATTAAGGGTTTGCTCTGATTTCCTCCTTTAAACCCTGTTAAGCCTCATCTCAGAGACAAGTGGTTTATGTAAGATCCAGAGCAATATGGACCGAATGCTCTGGGAAAGACCAGTAGTTGACTGGTGGTCCCTTTCCCTAGAAACTGTGTTATTAGGAAAGAAGCAAATCCAACAGGTCTGGGGGCAGCTTTCTGGCTTTTGAGTCAGGTCTGAGGCTAACTGCTGCTTAGTCACTAACTGTGTGATAACAGACAACTTTCTTTCTCGACAGTCAGTTTTCTCGTCTGCAAAACAGGGAGAACAATACCCGCCATAAAATATAGTTATGAGTGGTGGGACCGGCATAGTCAATAAACCTTAATTGTATACCTAAGGCACAAAAGAAAAAAAGATAGGAAAGAGAACACTGACCTTCTCTGCAAAGGTAAAAATCTTTCTCTGATCAACACCTCCAAACTGGGCATCTACTTTCAAATACTCTTCATCCAAGGCCTGTGTGGAAAACAAAAACAAAAACAAAAAAACCACATGAGCATAAACTCCTACTGTATTTCTTCTATATGGATCTGGGAAATCAGAAACTTTTGAAAATCACTACATTTTTTTCAGAAAGTAGAGCCAGGAAGCAAATAAAGCAGCATCCAGCCTCCCTCTTGGCCTCAAGAACAGCATAAACATTAGCTGAGTGCCTGTGGTGGACAGAACTCCATGTGGATGTCTTGGGGGAAAAAGTAAGAGCCTCTGCCTTTGGGAAGCTCACAGTCCATGGGGAAGGGAGGGAAGAAGGAGCAGACACACCAGAGTCGGGTCAAAGGTACCCACTGAATAACGCAGCCTGTGACAAATGTCAAATAATGGCATAAGAGGGGCGCCTGGGTGGCTCAGTCAGTTAAGTGTCTGCCTTCCGCTCAGGTCATGATCCCAGGGTCCTGGGATGGAGCCCCGCATTGGGCTCCCTGCTCAGCAGGGAGTTTGCTTATCCCTCTCTTGCACTCTCTCCCTCTGTCAAATAAATAAATAAAATCTTAAAAAAAAAAAAAGGCGTAAGAAGAACGTGCTGTGAGAGCTCAGAAACAAAAGACAAGACTAAGCTGATTTTGTCACTTACTACCTGCCAGGCCTAGTACCAGCCCTGAGGATGCAGAGCTGAATTGGACCCAGACTCGGCCTATAAGAAGCCAATTACCCAGCTTTGAAAAGAGAGACATGTAAACAGATAATTTCAGTGCAGTGTTTGAAGGGCTACCTGAGATGGTCATTTAAGGAACAAAGAAAGAAATGCTTCTCTCTAGCTGGTCAGACAGATGGCAATGAAGGCTTCCTGGAATCAGACTGTGGGCTGACCCTGGTTTTGAAGAATATATAGATGTTTTTCACCATGAAGAGGAAACAGATGTCAGATGGCAAAGAGGTGTGAAATGTTTAGAGAAATTAGTGATTCAGTATGCAAAAGCACAAACTTCAACGGATGTAGGAAGTGGTTAGTGATGGCCTCAGAGAAGTAAGGATCCTGACCATCACGCTAGGGTGCCTAGCATCGTCCTGGCCCACACTGTAGAAAGATCACACCAGTAAGAGGGCAGGGCACGGAGTAGAGCCCTTTGGACTGGAGACAAAGAAGACAGCGAGGAGGCTGCGTGAGAGGCCAGGTAGGAAACAATGCCGAACCAGGTCAGCAGGGATGTAGAACAAAAACACATTTAAGAGATTTTAAAAGTAGAATTGGTATGATTTCACGTCTAATTGAATGGAGGGAAGAGGAAGAAGGAGGGGAAGAGAAAGGTGAGCAAGCTGGAATAATCTAGAAGAGCACTGTCCACTATAATATTCTGGAATGATGAATATGTTCTATGTCTGTGCTGTTCAGTAGATTAGCCACTAGCTACATGTGGCTTGTGAGCACTTGAAATATAGCCAATGTGACTGAAACCTAAGAATTTTAATTTTAATTATTTTTAATAGCCACACATGACCACGACTAGAGGAGAGGCTACCACAGGGGGCAGGGCAGATCTAGAACATGTCCAGGCTTAACCCGTAGAAAGCTCTTTTGGAGGTGATGAGGTTAGACTTGATATTCTTCTACCAAACATCTTTTTTTTAAGATTTTATTTATTTATTTATTTATTTGAGAGCGAGGAAGAGAGTGCATGCGAACGGGAGGAGGAGCAAAGGTACCCCTCATATCAAATGTTACAGACATACATGAAGAGGGGCGCCTGGGTGGCTCAGTCAGTTAGGTGTCTGATTCTTGGTTTCAGCTCAGGTCATGATCTCGGGGTTGTGAGATGGAGCCCTCGTTGGGCTCCAAGCTCAGAGTGGAGTCTGCTTGAGGATTCTCTCTCCCTCTCCCTACCCTCCCACTTGCATGTGCGCTTGCTTTCTCTCAAATACATAAATAAATAAATAAAAATCTAAAAATATATACATACAAAGAAAAAGTTAAGTCTATACCATTTTTGTCCTATCTTTCTGAGCTAGTTACCAATATTAACAAGTCGGTTTGAATTTTTCTCTTTCTCCTTGCTCATATAAATGCACACACATGAAATATGATGTGCTTCATTTAACAGAAAATAGGATCATGCCTAAAATTTATTTATTTTATTTTGTTTTGTTTTGTTTAGATTTATTTATGGGGCACCTGGGTGGCTCAGTTGTTAAGTGTCTGCCTTCGGCTTAGGTCATGGTCCCAGGTCTTGGGATGGAGCCCCACATCGGGCTCCCTGCTTGGCGGGAAGCCTGCTTCTCCCTCTCCCACTCCCCCTGCTTGTGTTCCCTCTCTCGCTGTGTCTCTCTCTGTCAAATAAATAAATAAAATCTTAAAAAAAAAAAAAGATTTATTTATTTTATGGGCTGCCTGGGTGGCTCAGTCAGTTAAGTGTGGGCCTTTGGCTCAGGTCATGATCCTAGGGTCCTGGGGAGCCTGCTTCTCCCTCTCCCTCTGCCTGAGGCTTCCCCTGATTGTGCTCTCTCACTCTCTTTGTCAAATAAATAGAATCCTAAAAAATAAATAAAGATTTTAGAGAGAGATGGCATGTGGTGGGGGGAGAGGGAGAGAGAGAATCTCAAGCAGACTCCCCACTGAGCGTGGAGCCTGAGGCAGGGCTTTATCTCACAATCCTGAAATCATGACCTGAATGGAAATCAAGAGCTGGCTGCTTAACTGACTGAGCCACCCAGGTGCCCCGCCTAAAATTTATTTTTACACATCACTCTGAAATTTTCTTCACTTAAGAGATCATAATCAACATAAAGTGGATATGTGACACTGCAAAGCATTCTCTGAGAGGACTGGCCTCCGTGTGTTTGGCATATTCTGCAGACATGAAAAAACAAACCCATTTACTATGTATGTGTAAAAAGCCTAGTCATCAGGCCATTTTCAGCCAATAGTCACACCCAGTGTACCTTTGCATAGAAGACTTACAATGTGGTTTGTCAGTATGATCTATAAATAACTGATGTGAATTTCCATGTATACCTGTGTAAATAGATTTGTTAACTGAAATGCACTTTATAAGAAAACATATAAAAATTACCAATCCAGGAAAATAACTCTGTAAATTCCCCAAGCATTTAAAATAAAAAAGTATTCTTTAAGATCTTTCATGTAAAGTTCACCTAAATAAGTAAAACACAGAGATTCTCCAAGAAAGAGAAATAATGGAATAAATAGACAAAACCTATCCGCCCCTCAATGATAAATGATACAATAAAGATGAAAAAAATGCATTTCCCTATTAAAAAAAAAAAATATATATATATATAAAATCTGGGGGCACCTGGCTGGCTCAGTCAGTGGAGGGTGAGACTCCTAATCTCAGGGTTGTGAGTTTAAACCCTACACTGGGCATAGAGCTTACTTAAAAAAAGAAAAAAATATACAATCTGCAAATAAACTAATGTATAAATTTAAAAAAAAAGATGTGTGAGATGAGCAGTGTTTTAAAGTGCAGACAGATAGGGGAGGACCTACAGCTGAAGAAGTCAAAGGGAAGGGGAGAGAGACAGGAAGGAAGGCCTACAGCACAGTGAAGGAACAGCAAGTACCTGGGCTTCACTGGGGCTGAGCGACCAGTAGCTAGAACCAGAGCAGAAAAGGTCCTTGGGCAACTCCATCCCTCCCAGTACCTGTAATCCGGGGTACAGCAGACCACTCAGCAAAGGGTGCTCCACCTGCTTTACCACCTCAGCCCCAGCTTTCTTGGCATCGTGCTGTGTGACCACGGAGGAGAGTCTGTACACATCTAGTGTGTACTCTCTGAAGAGGAAAGGAAGTGGGGACAGCTGTGAGACTGGGCCAAGGCCTCACTCTGATCCTAAAGCACATTAATTCACTCTCCCAATCTTAAGACATTCCAAAAGACCTCTGCTGCCTGGTAGCTTCTAAAATGTGACTGGTTCTTTGTCTTATACAAAATACCACTTGCTTTTTATGTCTTTCCTTTTTTTTTTTAAGATTTTATTTATTTATTTGAGAGAGAGCGAGAGCATGAGCGGGGATGGGAGGGGAAGAGGGTGAAGCAGGCTGAGAGAGCCCCGCTGAGCAGAGAGCCCAACTTGGGGCTTGATCCTAGGACCCCAGGATCATGACCTGAGCCCAAGGCAGATGCTTAACCAGCCACCCAGGCGCCCCAAAATAAAATCTTAAAAAGAAAAAATAAAATTTTGACAGAAAACAGTTTGCAACCTAAAAACCTATGCCCACCTGAACTACCATTCAAGTGTAAGAGTAAAATATCTGAATATCTTTATCTAAAAAAAGTTATTTTCATGTTTTTATTGGTCATTTATGTATCCTCATCTGTGAAGTATCTATGCAAGTAGCCCATTTTTCTACTTTCTTTTCCTTTTTTTGGGGTTCCTTAGTATTCTGGATAGCAAATCGTTTGTCATTTATATAGCATGGGGATAGAGAATTAACCACTGACACAGAATAGAGAATTCAGAAACAGATCCTCATAACTATGGAAACTTAATTTATGACAGAGCCAGCATTGCAGATCAGCAGAGAAGGGATAAACTTTTTAAGAAAAAGTGGTACAAAGACAATTAGTTATCCATATGGGGAAAAAATGATCCCTCCATTCCAACTAGATTAAAGATTTAACTGTAAAGGCCAAACTATAAAACATTGAAAAGACCGTACATATATAAGACTATCTCACAATCTCAGGGCAATGAAAATTCAATAAAACACACCAAAAGCACAAATCACAAGAAAAGATTGATGAATTCAAGTTAAAATTAAGACCTTCAGTACATCAAAAGTAAAATCAAGTAAAAAGACAAGCCACCAACTGGGAGAAAATACTGAAAACACATAACTGGCAAGGATTAATATCCTATATTCTTTGTCAGAAACTACAGGGTCAAGGGGTACCTGGGTGGCTCAGTCGTTAAGCATCTGCCTTCGGCTCAGGTCATGGTCCCAGGGTCCTGGGATTGAGCCCCGCATCGGGCTCCCTGCTTGGCGGGAAGCCAGCTTCTCCCTCTCCCACTCCCCCTGCTTGTGTTCCCTCTCTCACTGTGTCTCTCTCTGTCAAATAAATAAATAAAATCTTAAAAAATAAATAAATAAAGATTTTATTTTTAGGTAATCTCTACACCCAACATGGGGCTTGAACCTACAACCTCAAGATCAGTAGGCCAAGCCAGCCAGGTGCCCCTCCTCCAGAAGTTTAAAGGCTTTGCTTCATCACCCTCTGTGTTCTTTTGAGAAATGCAAAGCTATTGTGATTCCTGAAATTTTTATGTGACTTCTTTTGTCCCTTTGGAAGTTTGTAGTATATTTCCCCCCTTTTTTTCTGTCCTTAGTGTTGTGAAATTTCAAGATAGTGCACTGTAGCATGGGTTTATTCTCATCCAGCGTGCCAGGCACTTGATGGGCCCTTTCACTCTGGACACTCATTTACCTGTTCTATAAATTATTTCATTGATGATTTCCTTCCCTCTGACTCTTTGTTCCCTTTTCCATAACACTTATTATTCAAATATTGGACCTCCTGGCCTAGTACTCCAATTTTCTTAGCTTTTTCTTTTTTTTTCCCCACTGTGCTCTGTGAGGCCATTGAAACCAAAGTTCAATCCCATATAGTTCAACAAGGTCTCTTGAGGCGCTAGTAGTCTTAGTGTTCTACGAATTGTATTTTACAGATTACAAAATGCATTTTTTTGCATTTAAAAAAATATTTAATATCTTCAACATCTAGATAAGTCTTTTAAACACTGGCACGTTAGAGACTAATCAGCCGTATTTTTAATGACATCTTAGATTAGTTGAAATACAGTATCTTGTCTTTTTTTTTTTAAGATTTTATCTTTAAGTAACCTCTACACCCAACGTGGGGCTCGAACTTACAACCCTGAGATCGAAAGGGGCATGTTCTATTGAGTGAGCCAGCCAGGCACCTCTGAAATAAAATATCTTCGTATTCCTACTTTCGTTTGATTTCTGGCCACTGAGTATTCTTGACTAATTTGTCAATTGACTGATCTGAAGCATTCAGGATGTTTAAAAAAATTTTACCCCGCATTTTTAGTTGTTTTCAGTTGTAAGGCTGGTCAGAGTACCCAGTGTGCCAGACTGCTGGAAGCAAACGTCCTCATCCACATCTCAAACACTCTTACAGTTTTTCTGTCCATCTCTCTGGGCTGCATTCTGGGTGAATCTCAGTACTGTCTCACAAATCTCTAGTTTTCTCTTCAACTTTGTTCAGTCTAGAGTTGAAGCCTTCTATTGAAGGCTGGTTTGTGGAGTTTTTTGGGTTTTGTTTTAAAGTTTATTTATTTATAATCTCTATACCCAACGTGGGGCTTGAACTCACAACCCTGAAATTAAGAGTCGTGAACTCTTCCAACTGAGCCAGCCTGGTGCCCCTGTGGGGTTTTGTGGTTTGATTTGGTTTGGTTTGGTTTAGCTTTAATGACTGATTTTTACATTTTCAAGATTTCTAAATGATTCTTTTTATTTCTATATATATGTTTCATCTCTGCCTCTCTCTGTTTAATCACTTCCTTTCTAAAAATGGATGCTACTCCTTGGCATGTTAGAACTTATGTCTTTGAGGTAATATCATGGATATAACACTCATAAATGGTGGTCAGCTTGGTTTAATTCTTGGTATGCATACAGTCGAGTCTCCATAGGCCTGAAGCTTGACAAAAGTCCCTAAAGACCCAGGCAGGTGACTAATAGTGCCCCTACTCCTTGGCTCTACTTTCCTTGAGGGGTAGGGATGGGAATGGGAAAAGGGTAAAAGCCCTGCTTTATACTCTGGCTTTAAGCAGTAAGCCTGGTTTGTCCCCACTGTCCGCTTCTTGACTAGAACCCAGCAAACCTGTAACTTCAGACCAACTCACCAATTTGCATTTCAATTCTGTTTTCTTACCACAGAGATGTTTAGCATGTCTTTGAATCTGGCTATGTCCTCTGGTTTTTTAATGTTTTTGTCTATCATTGCTGTTGTCGGGAACAGAGAAGAGTGCATGAAAGCATATACTTAAAAAGCCTTCTTCCTTTGAAGTCACTTTTGTGTATACAAAAAGATCAAGTGACTTTGAAGCAAGGTAGCTTTATTTATGTATCCTATCTGCCCAAACCCCAAATTCTGTTCAATTCTGGGAGAAAAAAAACCTTCCCTGAGTCATTCACTGTTAGAATCCTAGGACCTAGAACAGAGTCTGACATATAGTAAGAACTCAGTCATTGTTTGCATGACTCACTCCCTCACCTTCTTCAGGTCTCAGTTTAATGTCTTCTTATTATAGAGGTCTTTTTTAGCCACCCTATTTAAATAGAAACCCCCCAATCCCCAAGAACTTTCTCTCCTGCCTGCCTGCTATGTAGCACCTATCACCATCTGACACAGTTTGTATACATTACTTTTTCATTTGTTTCCTTTGACTGTATATCCTTGCTGAAACGTAAGCCCCATTAGGATGGGGATTTTTGTTTTAGTATATTTTTGTATACTCAGGACCCAGAACAGTGCTTGCCATCTAATAAGTGCTCCATAAATATCTGTAGAACAAACGTAAAAATAAATGAAATTGTAGGGACTCTACTGAGGCCGAGGATTCAAACATCTGTTTACATATAAGAAAGTTATGTGCCTTATTTCAATCTTTTTTTTTTTTTAGATTTTTATTTATTTATTCATGAGAGACAGAGAGAGAGAGAGAGAAGCAGGCTCCCAAGGAGCAGGGAGCCCGATCGGGACTCGATCCCAGGACCCTGGGATCATGACCTGAGCTGAAGGCAGACGCTTAACCATCTGAGCCACCCAGGCGCCCTATGTGCCTTATTTCAAACTCTAAATGTCCAACAGTGAGGAATGCTAAAGAAAATTACAATCGGGGTGCCTGGGTGGCTCAGTCAGTTAAGTGTCCAACTCTTGGTACTGGCTCAGGTCATGATCTCGGGGTCATGGGATCGATCCCGTGTCAGGCTCTGCTCTCAACACAGTCTGCTTGGCCCTCCCTCTCCCTTTGCTCCTCCCCCAACTCGCGCGCTCTTTCTCTCAAATAAATAAAATCTTTAAAAGAAAAAAAAAATATGATCAATGAAGTAAAAAGAGAAATGAACTTGTAAGCAAGAGATCTGGGTTCACATCCTAGCTCTTCTACTTACAGCGAGTATGAACTTGAGACAGTTACAGTTGAATCTGTTTCCTTATCTGTGAAATAGGACACACCAATGCTTACCTTAAAAAGCTGTTCTAAGGGTTTAAATGCAAAAGTGACCAGTGGAGTGATACATGGCTTAACTGAGGTTTTAAAAATAAAAAAATGTGGGGACTATGAGGCAGCATGGAGGAATTACTTAGGAAATTACTCAAGTTAAAAAAACTAGGACACAAAATCGTATCTATGTTAATATTAAAAATATGAATAAAATCGATAAAGATATAAAGCAATAAAAATTGTTGGGGAGGGTTGCCTGGGTGGCTCAGTCCGTTGGGCGTCTGCCTTTGGTTCGGGTCACGATCCCAGGGTCCTGGGATAGAGGCCCACATCGGGCTCCTTGCTCAGCAGGAAGCCTGCTTCTCCCTCTCCCACTCCCCCTGCTTGTGTTCCCTCTCTCGCTGTCTCTCTCTCTGTCAAATAAATAAATAAAATCTTCAAAAAAAAATTGTTGGAGAGATGAGAAACAAGTGAAATATTTTTCTTTCACCTTTCTTTAATCATTATTTGCTGAGGCTGGAAGGAAAAACGGAAGCTGAATTGTTGATCATCATTCTCCCATATGCTGTGAGCTCTGCAAGGCCAAGGACTTTGTTTTGGTTACATTCACATCTCCAGCAAAATGGACAGTACATAGGCATTAAGTACATTTTTGATGGATGACTTAAAAGGACAAAGAGTATAAATTTTTTAATGGCTTCTAATCCAAATTTAAAGAGTGCCTGGACTCAGACCTGTAATTAGGTAGAAGCATGAGAGCCACAAGGAGGGTGGATAATCTAGAACTTACTTGCTAAGCTGGTAATCAGTGCCTTTGACAAACTTGAGCTTTTCCAAGGGTACACCAATGCTCTCCAGCATTGCCTTGATCACATTCTCATAGTAGCTGGTTCGGAGTTCTAGAAGTTCCCATGGAGCTTTCATGTTATCCAGATATGCGTGAAGGTCCGCAAACAGAATCGTTACCTGGACATGAGAGATAAGGGACCAACAAAATTGAATTTTGTCCAAGTACCTCCAAATCCGCCTCTCTGCCCTGCCCTTGTTAAATCTCTCTTTTGGCCACTCCCCAAGGAACTGCTTGGTTTACAAAACATTACTTCTTACCTCACATCCTGCTTTCAGGAAGTCCGCAATCTTAGACATAGGCACGAAGTAAGCCACATGTGGCTTGCCTGTGGTTGCTGTTCCCCAGTAAACTTTAAGTTCCCGCTCCTTGAGTATCTCCTTCAGCTTCTCTTCCCCCAGAACCTCCTGTTGTGGAAGCAGAAGAGCTGGTTTAATGCTGGTGCCCCACCTTGCTCATCCTTTACCCTGTGACAAGGAAAACAAAAGCACGTATCACTGGGGGTCTAAGCCCAGAGCGAGCAGGGAGGTCCAACCATACTCTCAGGGCTCAGTGAGAACCAACCTTAGTTGGTGCTGTTGCTAGTACCACTCCAGTGAAATGCCACTGATGTTAGGGAATGGGACATGTCCCTACCTACATCCTCCCCTCCATCTACTCTAACTCATGTTCCTTCCTTTCAGAACCAACTTCTTGAAATAGTTGTCTCTTCTTCTGGTCTTTATACCTCATCTCCCATTCCAGTTGAATTCCATACAGCATCACCCCACTAAAAATGCTCTGGCTAAGATCAAGGATGACTCCCATTGTTGCTAAATTCAATGAAAAAAAAATTTTTTTTTTTAAAGATTTTATTTATTTATTTGACAGAGAGAGACACAGTGAGAGAGAGAACACAAGCAGGGGGAGTGGGAGAGGGAGAAGCAGGCTTCCCGGGGAGCAGGGAGCCCGATGCGGGGCTCGATCCCAGGACTCTGGGATCATGACCTGAGCTGAAGGCAGACGCTTAACGACTAAGCCACCCAGGCGCCCCTCAATGAAAATTTTTTTAGTCCTCACTCCATCCCTGAAACACTCCCCTCTTTTGGTCTTCCACTTTTCTATTCTCTTAGTTTTCCTCCTACTTCTCTGTCTGTTGGCTCAGATTTCTTTGCAGCTGTTCTTCTTGCTAATCATTAAATATTAGCAATCCTTACAGCCCTATCTCTTCTCTTCTTACTCTACATTTTCCCTAGCTGATCCCTTTTAAGATGCTTCAGTTACTACTTATGAGCTAGTAACTATCAAATCTCCTGCTCACATCCATATATGGGACAGTGTACTTGTTATCAACCCAGTTAATTCAAACTCAACATGTTCAAAATTAACCTCGTGCTCTCACCTTCCCGCCTCGCTCCCCATCCATCTTTTTCACTTATAGTTTCACCCCAGTGCAGTAAATGGTACTATCATTCATCAAGTTGCCTAAGTTACCCCAAAGCTCCTAAATCCTCCTCCTTCTCTCTGCCTCCATACCACCATCCTAGTCTAGGCCACTAGGCCACATCAGATCACACCAGGACTACTGTAATAGCCTTCTAACAGGACTCCTGTATCTATTCTTGCTCCCCCTAGTCCATGTTCCAGAAGGCAGCCAGAGAAATCTCTAAAACGCAAAACTTGATTAACTCATTCACCTATTTACTATTTAATGGTTTCCTTTTGCCTGAAGACAATATTACAAAAATCCTAATAGGTCAGTATGCTGCTAATAAAAGAGATTTTAGTGATTCTTCCAAATGATGGTTTGGGGAGGCAGTTAGAAGCCATGAAAGACAAAAACTGTTTTGCTGGTTTTACTCATCTATCAGCAGGACTTACTAAAATCCTGTTTTAAGGTCGCTGGCAGCTGGATCCTGCACCCTCCAAGCCTGACTATTTGGGAACTTGGGAGAGTTCTTGCCACCCAAAGAAAGGTCATATCACTTACCCTTTAAAACCTGAGTGAGTCAATGCCATTAGCTTTGTGTATCCTTTGTCTCCACCCAGCATTATTTTGTGGAAAGAGACTAGGACAAAGAATCTGGCTAAGAGGAAGCATGCAAAAATTACTGGTTAAGATGAAGTTATGAATGGAAAGAACCCAACTGTCCACCAACTGATGAATGGAGAAACAAAATGTGATATATCCATATAATCATGAATATTTTTCAGCCATAATAAGGAATAAAGTTCTGATGGGTATGACAACATGGATGAACCTTGAAAACACGCTAAGTGAACGAAATGAGACATAAAAAGCCACATATCGCATGATTCCATTCATATGAAATGTCCAGAATAGGCAAATTAAAGACAGCAAGAAGATCAGTGTTTCCCTAGAGCTGCCAGGAGGGGGGAAATGGGCAGTGACTGCCAATGGGTACAGGTTTTATTTTGGTGATGAAAATGTTCTGGAATGAGATAGTGGTGCTAATTATACAATCTTGTGACTATACTAAAACCCACCGAAATGTACACTTTAAAAGGATGGACTTTTTGGTATGTGAATTGTATCTCAAAAAAAGATCAAAAAAAAAAAAAAAAAAACAAGCTGTGGCCCAACCAATGTTATCACTGCTCTTAGAATAAACTTCGCTTTTAAACACAACATGCAAGGCCCTCATGACCTGGTCCCTGCCTATCCCTTCTCAACAAACAAGTAAAATACATAGTATGTCAGATGGTGGTAAGTTCTATGGAGAAACAACAATGAAAAAAGGCTAGAACAAGGGATGAGACAATTCTGGTGACAGGGGGTTTGTTATTTAAATAAAGTAGTCAGGAAAGGCCTTCCCGATAATGTGACAATAGGCCTGAAGGAGGCAAGGAAATGAGCAATATATATTTATTAAGTGTTTGATCTGCACTTTGTTCACTCTACTCCAGCCAAATCAGCCTTCTCTCTGAACCAGTGTTCTTTCTCCCCTCTGGGTCTGGACCTGGCTTCCTTCTACCTAAGATGCCCCCCAACCCATTCTTCTTGTGATTAACTTCTACTCCTGCAGTTCCTGGAAACAGCAGGAACAGATGTGGAGTGAAGTGATTTGTATCATCAAGGCGCAGTTTAGAGGTCACTTCCTCAGCCTTCCCTGACACTCCCCCAGCCCTCTCCCCTAAATTCCTTCCAAAGCTCCACGGATAGTACTTTACAGTACTTGTTTCAAACTGTAACTAAGTTTTTGAATTATGGGTCATTCTTAACGTCTGATTCCCTCCAGACAAGCCCTGTGACGGCAGGGCCCTGACGTATCCCCAGTGCCTAGCACCGCGCCTAGCACATAATAGGCTGGGAGGGGTGGGAGTCCTGGATTCAAAGCTGGGCTCAACACAAGGTAACTGCACTCAGGAGGTGAGGCCCACTGTCATTTCTGTGCGACCCAGATAATTGCTGCTTGATTGACTGGCCGACCGACCAACCAGCAGCGAGGGCTGTAGTCTCTCTGGGCTGCCTCGGCGCGGAGTCCCCGACCCCACACACTTAGGACCCAGTAGTGAGGCTCAGGGTCACTAGACCTCGAGCCCCCAGTCCCCAACAGCGCATTTCCAACTCTGAGGCCCGACCTGCAGGTTCCGGGTGATAAGGTGCAGCTTCTCTTCAGGGCTCGGAGCGTCCCCCATGACTCCGTCGCCCCTATCTCCCGCGCTCAGCCCGGCACCGCGCCGCTTCCTCGGTCGCCGCCGCCGCCGCGTGCCGGGAACTGTCACGAGGGCGCAGGTAGGTTGCATCAGCTGAGCTCGTCGCTCGGCTTCCTCGGCCTGAACCCTTAGCCTAAGAGCGGACAGGAAAGAGTCAGGAGCAACTGAGAGTCGAGCGGGTCGATGAGACGGAAAAGGGGCGGAGCCAGTAGGCAGGCTAGGCGGCACAGAGGGCGGGGTTGCGGCGTCTGCGCGGGGCACAACCCCTTGAGGGGCGGGGCGATTTCCTGCCAATCACTGCCTGTTTGCCCTCCCCCCTGCGCTGGCCCGGCTGCCTCGGGGTGGGGGAGGTCGGGGAGGGGGCGATAAAATGGCGCAGGGGGCGGAGTGAGGCGCAGTCTTTCGCCCAGGCTTCGGCCCCGCTTCCGGAGGTGAAGAGCGGGAGGGACGAGGGGGTTTGCGTTCCCGGCTGGGAGGGGGATGGGGGCGCCTGTTGCTTCTCCAGGGGGCCATACATGCCCGTCCACCCCGTTGAAGGGTTGGGAGGCCTTCGCCCTGCTGGGAGAGGGCTGGTTGTCGTTCCTGAGGTGATGGCGGCGGGAGGGGGAGTGTCCCTGCGCCCCACCTCCACGTCGGCGGGCGGTAGATGCCCCTCACCCTGCTGAGGAAGAGGGAGGCCGTCGGGTCACCTGCGAGGCGGGGAGCGCTGTCAGTCTCCCTGCCCAGTGGGGGTGGGGGAGGATGGGTGTGTTAGGTAGGTTGGGGGTGCCGCTTCCCTTGCCCCACTTGGGGGGAACTGTTGCTAGGGAGAAGATTTTCCCGCCGCGCCTTGAGGGTGGGGGAGGGAGAGGATGACCCACCCCTTGGGCTGGCGGGGCCTCGGTCCCACCGAGGTGTGGGTGTGTGTGGCTACCCTCCGGATGAGTGGTGCATCTCGCAGGCCTGTTGAGGGGTCGGTTTGGCCCTTGCGGGGGGAGGGGCGGGGAGCCAGCCCGCGCTTCTCCCGCCTTCCGCGGGGTGGCGGGAATTCTCGATGTTTTCGGGGGAGGGAGGAGGGAAGTGCGAAGGTCCGGCCCCGAGGGCGATGCAGGGCTGAGGCCGTCGCATTTCTGGGGGAGAGCAGGGGGCAGCCCAAGCAGTATCCTACGAAGGGTGGACATGGGTCACCCTTCTTCCTGGCTCTCGGGACTGGAGGTGTCACCAGTTCCTTCCTGGGAGGGAGGGAAGGCAGCTGGCACCGCAGGGTGGGCCCCAGAGAGGGGAAAGAAGTGATTGGATTGCCTACCTGCTGATCTCCAGTTTCTTGTGGATTTGTTAGAGGCTGCAAGCTTTAGCTATCCTGTCTAAATTAAAACATTTTCTTTTTAAAAAGAAACCTGTTGCTGTAGCTTAGTAATACTTAGTTTCTATGACCCTGTGGAATGAGAATCCTGGAATCCATATCTAGTGAAATGTTAACCTAAAGCAGAAATTTCCAGCCCTAGGTTTGTTTTTGAGTCCTACAGTATTTCCATTTACTTCAAAGGAAGTTGCAGAATTCTTACAGATTATTTCAGTTCACTTTGATTTTAAGTGTTAAATGCCCATTTTACGGAGTGATAAAGCCTAGTGAGTGCCTTTTGTGCTGTGTGCTGCACACGTATTGCCTATTGGGGAAGGTTGGAAATCAAAGGCCTGTCCCTTGGAAATAATCTTTGCCCTTGGCCATACCTATCAGATCTAGCTTGGTAATGGTCTTGGTTTTAGAACCTTGAAAGAGGGATATAGGGTTGTGTCTGGTGTTGCAGTTTTAGTGGCCTGAATAAAATAAAGGCTTTGTGCTCTAAGGCAATAGGTTTTCTTAGGTACGATAAAAATAGAAAGGGAACCAGTTCCTGAGGTTGCAGCTAGGTGGTTAGAGAACAGAGCAAGGGGGTGGTAAACTGAAGTGTGAAGAAGGGGGTGGACAGGTGAGAGAGATGTGGAAGGACAGAATAGGGTCACAGGAGGGATGGGGAGCAGAGGAATTAAGAGATAGACTTGGGAGATGGGAAAAATATTCTTCCCTTAAAAATAAAGAGATCCTCATTTTAGGTGGAAGTTACAAAACAAGTGCCAAGAAAGGCAGTTAATGGTAGAATGGCAGACAGGCGCTAAGGCTGTCTTGTGGAAATTCACTTTAGACCTTAATTTTATCTGAGATTTCCCCCCTTTTGCAAATTCATTAAATATCAACTTTAATTAGTATAGGGCTTTTAGGTTTAGAGTGCTTTCATAAACATCCCCTCATTTGATCCTCATGATAATCTGTATTTGAAGATAACGGCATGTAATTGTATCCCCCATTTTTCAGATGAGTGTTCTCATCTGAATTGAGGTTCAGAGACTTTTAAGTGACTTGTGAGGTCTCTGAATTTAGGTCAGTCCCTCTTCTGTTACTTCAATAACTATTAATTCAAGGGATTTGCCCGATATTTCAGACGTCCACACAGCCTAGTCTTTAATTAATTCAGTGGCAATATGGTTGAATGCTCGGTTAAACTAAAAGAAATTAGAGTATACTAGATAATTTCTAACAAGCAAGGACCTAGGGGAAGTTCTCAACTAGATTAACATTCTTTCCTACCATTCCTGTGCTTCATTAAGACCTCTTTAGGGGTCAGGGAGGTGATGATGGTGGGATGAAATAGAAACTGTAGCCACTACTTAGCTTTTCCATTGTGCTTGTAGTACTCCAAGTGCTTTAGTTCACGGTCTCATTTAATTTTGGCAACAACACTATGAGGTAGCTACTGTGATGGTCCCTGTTGTATAGGAGAGGACATTTGAAACTACAGAATGTAATCATTGTCTTTCTCTACTGACTTCTTAATTTAAAACTATATTTTCTTAAAGATTTTATTTATTTATTTGACAGAGAGATAGAGCAGGAACACAAGCAGGGGGAGTGGGAGAGGGAGAAGCAGGCCTCCCACCAAGCAGGGAGCCCAATGCGGGGGCTCAATCCCAGGACCCTGGGATCATGACCTGAGCCGACGGCAGACGCTTAACAACTGAGCCACCCAGGCGCCCCTAAAAATAATTTTATTATTAAATATTCTAAGCATATAAAATGTATAGGAAGTAACATAATGATACCATTATCACGCCATTCAGCTTTATTTTATCGATGTACGCAGGCTGAATCCGAGTACTCAGAGGGGGTCTCTCAGATACCAGCCAACCAGGGTTCTTGGCTTTGTGCAGAATAGGAATCAAATGGGAGCCAGGAGGAAGCGAGAGCAGAGTTCATTGAATAGTGTGATAGAGTATAGCAGATGGAGTGTCTGGGACACTCCGAAAATGAAAAGTAAGTCGCTCTGTCACTTGAGGTTATGGGTTTATAGTGGAAAGGGGTCCAGGGTACATGTGCCTTCAGGAACCCAGGGAAGCCTCCGATCAAAGGTGAGTGTAAGGTGAACAATAGGTGTTATTCCATAAATCACTGAAGGTAGGGGATATCGATGCCAGTGTCAACCAAGGTTTGTTTTAAGCTAATGTCTGAGAACATGTTTGGGATCTGGTTCTTCTTATATGTTATCAGGTGTTTAAGGCCTAGGATGGAACTCAGAGAATGATTAACTTTCTTATCTCCCCTTGGAGTGGCAACATAGCTTCTTTGTTTTACTCAGATGCAAAATATAGAAGATGAGTAAACGGGACTTAGCAGAAAAACAGCAGAAATGGAATCTTTCTAAAATGGTTTCCCTGTCTCATTATGTTGCCCTTTATTTTTTTAAGCCCCAACACGGGGCTTGAAGTCACAACCCTGAGACCGAGACCTGAGCTGCTATCAAGGGTCGGTTCCTTAACCTACTGAGCCACCCAGGCACCCTGCCATGTATATATTTTTAAAGTAATTTCTATGTGCCCGATGTGGGGCTCAAACTCACAACTCCCAAGATCAAGAGTCATAGGCTCTTGACTGAGCCAACCAGGCCCCCCTTGTCATATTTTTTATAGGTCTTTTTTGTTCATTTTTTTAAAGAAATAAAACATTATAGATAGAATTGAAGGTACTCATGCCCCCTTGCCATTTCTTTTCCCTCTCCACTACCAGAGGTAACCACTGTCTTGAATTTTGTGCTTCCTATTCCCATGCAAGTTTTTATAATTTAATGATATATGTATCCATACACTATATGGTATTGTTTCTCTAACAGATTGCAAGGGGAAAAAAAGATGGGGAATATATAGATTAAAATACAAAACATATCGACCAGTTGCCTTGTGTGGACTTATTGGATACTGATTTTTTTTAATCTTTAAAAATAATTTATAAAATAATTGGTTACCCAAACCATATATTTTATGGTAAGGAATCCTTGTTATTTACAGATGAAATGATGTGATGCCTGGGATTTGCTTCAAAATAATCCCATTAAGGGGCGCCTGGGTGGCTCAGTTAGCTAAGCGGCTGCCTTGCGGCTCAGGTCATGATCCCAGGGTCCTGGGAGCCCAGTGTGGGGCTCGAACTCAGCAACCGTGAGATCAAGGCCTGAGCTGAGATCAAGAGTTGGACACTAAACTGACTGAACCACCCAAGTGTCCGGATTATACATTCTTTAAGGATGGAAACCATGTCTTTATTTTTTAAGAAGTCCTATAGAAACCAGTTATCTTGCTCAGTGCTGTGTGATGATAGTAGCTCAGAAAATGTTTTCTGAAAGAATGCATGAGCTAAAGCTAAAATTCAGGAAGTGGAGGGAAAGCAGGGTGTGGGGAAATTCACAGAAGGCTAATAAGGAATTTTCCAAATTATTGAGTTTAGTGTTTAAGCATTTCTTATAGCTTCTCAGATGTTGAAATGATATATGAAATAGAAGTTTTTTTTATCACCTTTCCCATCTAGAAAATAATTTAGATTAGGTCCATCACTGTTTAAAAGCTAGGTTTTAATTATATAAGTAATTTACAAATATTCAAGTAGAAAAGTAGAATGACACTGAAGTCTCCCCTTGATGTCTCTTTGTCCCCTCATAGGTTATAACAGTCATCAGTTTTGTGTTTATATTTTTCTGGATCTGTTCTTTGCATTTATATATAAATTGAAAATGAGACTTCGGCATGTGTGATCATGATTAACTTGTAGATCTTGGTGGAATCTTAAGACATTGCCTCGTCCCTCTTCTCCATCCTGTCCCCATTTTTTATAAATGAGGAAACAAGTCCAAATGGTTAAGTGGCTCACCCAAATTACTACAGCTGGTTAGTGACAGAACCAGGACTACAAGCAAGGTCTCAGTACTCCCAAGCCAGTATTCATCTTACTGGAGCAAATGATATTCTTAAGAAAGTACAAAATTGTTGGGAGGAACAAAACTAGTTCCTTAGTTGCATAATTTTTCCTCTAAAGGTTTTTCTTTGATGTTCTTGACTCAAAATCCAACTTTCTGGTATTTAAAAAAAAAATCAAGATCAAAATTAATAGGTAGAGTACCTTAAAGCATAATACAGTTGACTTTATAATTAGCAGAGTTGAAAGTGATGAGAAGATCCTCTAATTTTCTTTGTGCCTGCAGGAAGGTGGGAGTCAATCATTTTGACAAGTCTCCTGAAAGGAACAGCTAGCGGGAGCTGAAACCTTTTTCCATTTGGTCTCGTGGCAAAGAGATCACACCAGCAGCTCCACACAGTATGGAAGACAATTCTTATATTCTTAAAGTGTTGTGTTTTTTTTTTTAATTTTAGAAGTTGTACATTTGTTTTTTTTAAAGTATAAACCGTGAGAATCCAAACATTTTACATAATATATATTTGTTTTATTTGTATGTTGTGGATATTATTCCATGATAGTATATATTGATCTACTTCATTATGTTTTAAATAGTTGTAAAGTATTCCATAGTATGGATGTACCATGATTTCACTGAGCAATTCTGGTGATGGACATTTAGGTTGTCTCCAATATTTGGTGCTTTTGAATAATGCTGCTTTGAACAGCCTTACAAATGTATCCATGTGCATTTGTATAGGTACTGCTGCAGGAAAAATTCACAGAATTGAAATTGTGGGGTCAAATGGTATTGCAAATTACTCTCCACAAAATATTGTGCTGACTTACACTCTTTTATACTGATAGTGTGTGAGGATGCTTATTTCCTATATCCTTATCAACTTAGATATTATGGCATCCTAATTTTCACTATTTTGTTAGGAAGAAAATATGTCACTGTTCTAATGTTTCCATGATCCTGGTAAGGTTAAATATCTTAAAATTATTTCTCATGTTGCAAGTCACAGTGCAAAGAATTCAAAATATCAGGACACCACCACTGTAGAACAGATAGAAGTTGATATAGGGGTAATTCCTGTTCCTCAGTGCAATTGCCTCTTATTTTTCCAGATATGACGTGCTCACTTGTGCCCTCTGAGCAGTCTTCTGGAACTTCTCTCTTGCCTAAAGACAATGCCCCATTTTCTTGGGGTTCCTTGGATGACGATGGATTGGATGACTCCTTGCTGGATCTGTCTGAGGGAGAAGAAGATGATGGCCATTTTAGTTTCACAGAGGAAGATATTCAGGAGCTCTTGAAGGATGATGACCTTAAAGATGATAGCAGGCGTGTTGAGAAGGGAGGGAAAGGGAGTCAAATTCTATTTGATACTTCCCAAGAGAAAAATTCATTGTGTAGCTTGGGACCAGTAGCTGAGACCCCTGGCCTCTTGAAACTACCTCAATTAAGTACATCAGTTGGTCATGGACCAACTCCTACTAAACCATTAAACGGACACTTTGCACTAGAAAAGAATCCTATAAAAATAACAGTTGTTACACCGTTTGATCCAACAGTTTGTGATGCTGTGCTTGATAAGGACAAGACTGATTCATCCAAAGATACTGAAAAACCCTCCTCCCTTGGGGAAGAGATGAGAAAAGATGGTCTTAGCCCAAATGAGAGCAAACTCTGCACTGAGTCTGAAGGGATCAGTCCCAGTAATTCTGCTTGGGATGTGCCCCCACTCTCTTCTCCTTCAGACAATGACTTTGAACAAACTGTGTCTGATAAAAATATATCTGACAGTAAGAGAACTACACCTGTGTTCTCTCAGATCTTGGACCATTCAGAGACTCCGAATACGGGGTCTTCCTGGAAAAATGGATCAAATAAATCAAATTGTGAAGTGAGGTTTCCGGTTGTTTCCAGTTCATCAAACAAAGTAAGTATATTTTTTCAACGTAAAGAGAAAAATTATTTTCATTCACAAGCTGTATAGCAGAGCTTTGTATTCATCAAACAAATTGGGAGTTGAATCCTGACTAGAACTGTGACCTTGGTAAAATTCTTTAGCCTCTCTGTTTCCTCATATTTCTTATCTATAAATTGTACTAAATAATACTTCACAGGGGGCACCTGAGTGGCTCAGTCGGTTAAGCGTCTGCCTTCGGCTCAGGTCATGATCCCGGGGTCCTGGGATCGAGTCCCGCATCGGGCTCCTTGCTCTGCTGGAAGCCGGCTTCTCCCTCTCCCACTCCCCCTGCTTGTGTTCCCTCTCTGACTGTGTCTCTCTCTGTCAAAAAAATAAATAAAATCTTTAAAAAAAAAAAAAAAAATACTTCACAGTATAGTAAGGATTAATGAAATAATGTATTTATAGTAACTGGTATATAATATTAAATTACTACTTATTGAATAATTACTAAGATAATGATGATTTTACTATTATTTTTCCCTTCTTTGGGTTTCAGCTTAAGTCTCAATCTTTGGTTGCCACGCTAAATGAGATACAGCACCTGATCAGCCACTGAAGAGCTGAAAAATCTTGGGCAATTTATCTAACCTCTTTGAGCCTGATTCCCTGTCTATCAAATGGGCATGCCACTTAGGGTTTCTTCCTTTTCCTTAAAATTACAGTCACTATCTCATTTAAAGTATCTGTCATAGTGCCTGGTACACAGGAGGGTTCAGAAATATGCCTCTGTAGCCTTTATTAAGAATAAAAGAATATGTCCATCAATAGTGTTTTTAGCTTTTTCCTTATAATTATCTTTCCTTCTGCTCTGAACGAAAGCAGGATGTTCTTGACAAGGATTCGGGGAAGCTGAAAGTCAATGAGAGAAGACTAGGCAAAGTCATTCCTGTTCTGCAAGCCAAAAGAAGGTAACAGTATGATAATATTCTGGTTTCTATTTGTTCTCTTCAATTTCTTTCTTCCCCTCCTCAATTACCCCTTAGTGTGGAGTAAAACTATGTACCAGGTGTAGGCATACTTTTAAATTCTGGGACCACTAACATGTAGCTCTGTGACCTTGGGCAAGTCAAATGATCTGTGACTTCAGTTTATTTGTCAACAAATGAGGCTAATGATGCCTTTTCTGCTGCCTCACAAGGTTATTTTGGGAGTAAAAAAGACATATTAGTGAAAGCACTGTATAAATGTAAGATTTCTTTTCCTGTGCATCGGGAAGCCTGGTCACAGGACAGGAGGTTAGAATAATTTTAACACAAATATTAAAATACAATTATGTAGAAAATCCTTTTGTCATCTCTCCCAACTTGAATGCAACTGTCCTTGGGGAAAAATTATAGTGGAGGTTGTGGATTTGGGTCACCTTTTCAATCTATTCTCTTGTTGCCAGGAGATGGCAGTGTCTCTACATGGGCCTTCTCAATTAGCAAAGCTATTTTTTAGGTTGAGTCAGATTGGCTTCCTTACAATGAGATTAAAAAAAATTTTTTTGATTATACAGATATTAAATTTTTTCTGCTTTAAATTTTTTTTGAGATTTTATTTATTTATTTGACAGAGAGACACAGCGAGAGAGGGAACACAAGCAGGGGGGAGTGGGAGAGGGAGAAGCAGGCTTCCCACTGAGCAGGGAGCCCAATGTGGGGCTCGATCCCAGGACCCTGGGATCATGACCTGAGCTGAAGGCAGATGCTTAACGACTGAGACACCCAGGTGCCCCTGCTTTAAATTTTTTATTTATTTTTATTTTTTTAAGATTTTATTTATTTATTTGACAGAGAGAGAGAGGGAGAGCAGCGCACAAGCAGGGGGAGCGACAGGCAGAGGGAGAGGGAGAAGCAGACTCACCGCTGAGCAGGGAGCCCAATGCAGGGCTCCATCCCAGGACCCTGGGATCATAACCCAACCCAAAGGCAGACGCTTAACTGACTGAGCCACCTAGGCGCCCCACTGCTTTACATTTTTTTAAATACATTAAAAATATGGCTAACGTCCCCTTTGACTACTGTCCCTAACCCCAGTTTTTTGTTTTGTTTTGTTTTGTTTTGTTTGCATAATTGAGGGAAACTTTGTGACTTACTTAAAGTGGAAATTATACCAAGGAGCCAAGTCAGGCTACTTGGGGCAGTTATGTACTTACTATCTCAATATTCTCATCCACTGACTCCACAGTTATCAGTGCAGTCAGGATGAGCAAGGGCCAGACATTGTTCTTGCCAAGGTCACCAGTATTCTAATTGCCACATCCAGCTGGTTCTTTTTTTTTTTTTTTTAAGATTTTATTTATTTATTTGAGAGAGAGAGAATGAGAGACAGAGAGCATGAGAGGGAGGAGGGTCAGAGGGAGAAGCAGACTCCCCGCTGAGCAGGGAGCCCGATGCGGGGCTCGATCCAGGGACTCCAGGATCATGACCTGAGCTGAAGGCAGTTGCTTAACCAACTGAGCCACCCAGGTGCCCCCCAGCTGGTTCTTTTTGGTCTTTATCTAATTCAGTTTTTCTGTGGCTCTCTATCAAGTTAGCTATGTCCTGATTAACCTTGAATTACTCACCAAGTGCTTTCTTTCTCTAGGGACTAGGTAATCTTCACTTTCTTATGCCCTGTTAACAGGAGTTTATATCTATTTCTCATCTTCCTTTTTTTCTTACCTTCATACTTGATTTCAGCTTTTTACTAATACTGTCTTCTGTCACTGGATCTTAAAGAGTATTTTGCCTCTGCAAGTTAGTAGTTTTAACTGATCAGCAATATATGACTTCTCTCTACAAAGCACTATACTCATGGTTCTAATGAACTGTTTTTCCTCCTTCTGGTTTGCTTTGTTCAAGGACTAATGTTCCGACGTTTTCACAATCAGATCTAGAAAAGCAGAAGGAAAGTTATCTCAAGGAAGTCATTGCTCATATAGAACACCCGAAGGACACTAACCAAGGTAACATGGTAGCCAAAGAATGGCATGTAAAAGATGTGATGGGATTTTTTTTTCCAGTGTAATACAGATTAAACTGGGAGATTATTTTGAGTTTTCTTAAATTGATGAGAGAGATAACTTTCTTACCCAAAGATTTTTACTTGAAGGGATTGTCTAACCAAATAAGATCTTAAGTGGTTTGGCTAACCAGTATTAGAGGGTGATCCAAGGAGACTCATACCAGTACATGAAGAGTGCCTCCGCTATGGTTGAGGGCTGAAACCAGACCTGTAGTTTTTTAGATAGGGAATTTTTTGTTTGAAAAATAGAAGTGGATGACCAGGGGCTGCTTAGTAATTGTTAGTTTTTTATTTAGAATTATTTCTTTTCCTTGTTTCCTTTAGGATTTAAATGTAAAAAGCAAGCATTTCAAATACCATTCTGCATCTTGACATTTGAATAAAAGCTCTTAAAAGGTTTTGACTACCTTCCAGATTCTTCAAGCTGAGTTCTCCCTGGTTCACTAAAAGCTCTTACAAACCAAAATGACAGGATTCTTTCTCCAGGCCTCAAGAGATTATTGTCTATGTTATTATTCATCCTGGACTAGTAGCTGATCGGAAAGCTCCTAAAGGGAGGGGAACTTGTGGGCTATAAAGAAGGTGCTGAGATTAGAGAGGTACTCATAAAAGGATTCTTTCTCATGAAGATTGCTCCATATTCCATCATCTTCAGCTTCTTTGTTCATTTAGCAAACCTTTCTCAACTACTTTCAGTGGTGGTAGGTTTAAAGATTAGGGATTGGAAATGTAAAGAGGACCAAAGTAGGGTCCTGGCTCTCTAGGAATTGATAGCTCAGAGAAGGAAAAGATAATTATACCACATTTTTGATTGGAATACCTCTAATCAGTAGAGATATAATTCTAATAGAATTATGTATAAAGTGCACTAGGAGCAAGGAAGAAGCACTTCTGTTTGTGTTTGGGGACAGTGGAAGATGGGGAAAGAGGATGCTCTAGGTAGGCTCCATGGGGAAGATAATTCTGTTACTCGAAGATCTGTCATAAATCACTAGGAAGAGTTTTAGGGGAACTTTTCGCCGAAGATTCAGAGGAGACTCCCCTTTATTTATGAATCTTTAATTATTTAGTAGTTTTAGAACTACATTGGCCAGAAGAATTTTTTATTCCAGGTCCTTTTATTTTTTAGTCAAAGCTTTCATTAAGCATTCAAATGCTACTTGTAATGATTGCTCAGCTCTCTGCTTGTGAGCTCTCTTTGTTTGAACTGTTTTAAAGGTCTGGCTGGTGGAACTAGAGACATTCCTCTCCGACTGGCCTGGACCCCCTTCACCTGGGTCATTGATTGGAGGGGCAGATTAAAAGAAGTTTGTATATATTTAACCTCTGTGGAAGAGACTTGAACATTGCTTTTCCCTCTGTGAAGTGACCTTCTTTTATGTCCTAGGCAATTCAGACTGATGATATCCAATTATATTTTCCTTTCTCATTTGGGGCATTTAGAAAAGAAAATTTCATAAGAAAAGCAGTGAGCAGCTGCTCATGTTTGTAGCATCTTTTCCAGTCTCTCTCCCATTCAGCAGTTCCTCTCCTACTTTACCATAGTAATCTGTATCCCATGAGGAACAACTAGAATAATGCATATAGAGGAAAGACAGCATACTTTAGTGGTTGGGAAAGTAAAGTCTAGTCTAAAGTTAACTTCTGGGTTCATACCCTAGCTCCGCTGCTTACTGGCTTTTTGACCTTGAGCCAATAAAAACTCAGTTTTCTCATTTGCAAAATGGGTGTAATAATGAGGCTTAGCATATGTGAAAATTTAAGTACAACTGTAATGCATAGAACAGTACCCAGCCATAGCTGCCAACATTTATTGAACACTTGGTATTATTCACAAGAAAGGGTGTCCTTTCACACTGAAGTTTTTATAGGTAAAATAGTATGATGTCAGGTGTTTGTTTTCAGATCTTGAAAAAAAAAAGCCAAAACCCTGGAAAATTAGAGGAAACAACTTTAACAAAATGTTGATGAATGAAGCTGAACGATAGTTATGTGTGGGTTCAGTATGTTATTTTCTACTTTGTGTCTATTTGAAAAAATATCCATAGTAAAAAGTTACTTATTTTTTTTAAAGTGCATCTTTTAGGGGATTCCTTTTTGACATCTAAGAACTGTGAACATCACCAATTATTCTAAAAATTTCACAGGCCTCCAGTGCTTGCTTCTGCTTTCTAGGAACCCAGTGTGCTACCATGTTCTTATGTTCCTTCCCACTGCCGGCTATTCGTGCATCCAGAGTTTAAAGATTATATACTAAATTGCAGAGGAGAGTGGGGGGGGTCATATTTCATTGCTCCTCTATTTATATATGAAGTAAAGAGCAGCCAGAAGCGAACAGAGGAAGCATATAGTGCCTCCTGTCCTTTTTGATATGTGTAGTGCTCAGTCACCTCGGAAAAGTATAACTGTTCAAGTTCTTTATTAGATACAGAGAAATTAAAATGAGTAGATTTAAATGTAGTTCCTGCCAATTCAGTTTGAATCCTCTCCATTGGGTTAATCATCTTTCACTTTATCAATAATGTGTATGTTTTGGGTACAGAATATGATAATGTAAATCATCCTTCAACTAAATAATCTCTTTTTAGTTTAATGCCACATGAGTCTCTAATAACATTTAGAAAGAAATACCAACAACTTCTTCCTGACATTGCAGCTCATGGAAAACTTTATATGGAATTATAAGTTCTTAGAGTAGAAAAGGATCATAAAGATTTTCTTAATGTATCGGTATATATCTCTTTGCCAAGTGACCATTCAGCCTTTGCTTAGAATTCTAATAATACAAAACTCATTAAATCATGAAGCAGGCCATTCATTGCTTAAAAAATTCTAATTCTTAGAAAAGTTATTCTTTACATTGAGCCAAACTCTGCTTCCCTGTAGTTTCCAGTGGTAGTTTCTAGTTCTGCCCTCTGGGATCACAAAAAATAGCTATTACCGTCCAAATACTTAATGTATTCTAAGGACCTTTTCATGTTAAATATCTCAAGATTTTTAATGATTACAAAGTATTATATAATTTATTATTCCGTCTTGGATAATTAGGTTGTGCCCATTTTCATTAGTAATGCTGCAGTGAACATTCTGGTCAATAAATATTTATGTACAACTCTTATTTCTATAGGATGAATACCTAGAAGTGGAATTGCTGGGTAAAGTATATAAATATTGTAAAAACCTCTGTTACATGTTACCAGATTGTCCTGCCCCCAAAAATTGTATTAATTTTTTTGTCACCAATTTGATAGGTAAATTTTAACATATTTTGTTTTAATAATTAGTGAGGTTAAACATTTTTTATTTATGTTTTTTTGAAATATATATTTAATTATAATTTTTAAAAATCATTTAATATCTAGTTTATATTCCAGTTTCCCCAGTTGTCCCAAAAATGTCTTCTTGTAAATTGTTCAAACAGGATCTAATCAAGGTTCACGTGTTTAATTATTGTCTTCTTAGTCTCTCTTAATCTAGGTCACTTGTTTTGTAGATTGTCTCACATTCTGAATTGTGTCTGATTATTTCCTTGTGGTGTCGTTTAACTTGTTCCTCTATCCCCCTGTATTTCCCATAAACTGGAAGTTGGATCTAGAGGAGGGATTAGATTTAGAGTAAGCATTTTTGGCTGGTATAATTCATAGGTACTGTTGTCTATTTATCCTGTATCAGATTAGGGGGCATCACCTAATGACAGGGTGTTCTAATAGTGATGCTAAGTTTGATTACTTTGTTAAAGTGTTAACTGCCATGGGGCGCCTGGGTGGCTCAGTCAGTTAAGCATCTATCTTTGGGTCAAGTCATGACCCTAGGGTCCTGGGATCCAGCCCTGCGTCGAGCTCCCTGCTCAACTTGGAGCCTGCTTCTTCCTCTCCCTCTGCCTGCCGCTCCCCCTGCTTGTGCTCTCTCCCTCGCTCTCTCTCTGTCAAATAACTAAAGTCTTAAAAAAAAAAAAAATGAAGTGTTAACTGCCACATCTTTCCATTATAAGGCACATTTTCCCCTTTGTAATTAGTAAGTCATCTGTGGGGTATTGCTTCGGTATCATTTGAATATCTTGTTCCACAGCAGTTCTTAATTATTTGAATATTCATTGATGATCCTTACCTAAATCGGCTACTATACAGAGAGTTGTATAGAAAGTGTTCATTTTCTAAATATATAATTTCTTTTACAATGATTACCTACCATTCTTCTATGAAGATTTTTTTTAGTATCACTATTACCTCATAGATTTTTAAAAATTAATGTGTTATAGTTGATAATAGTCATTACTTTTTTTTGATGCTCTGTTTGTCTCAAATTTGACCAATGGGAACTCCTTCCTTCAAGTGGGCTCCTGTGTCTACTGACATGACTCTATTAATCTTTTTTTTTAAATTGTGGTAATCAAAATAACATAAAATTCACCAATTAAACCATTTTTAAGTGTGCAGTTCAGTAGTGTTAAATTTATTCACATTAATTTTTTTTTTTTAAAGATTTTATTTATTTATTTGAGAGAGAGAATGAGATAGAGCATGAGAGGGGGAAGGGTCACAGGGAGAAGCAGACTCCCCGCTGAGCAGGGAGCCCGATGTGGGACTTGATCCCGGGACTCCAGGATCATGACCTGAGCCGAAGGCAGTCACTTAACCAACTGAGCCACCCAGGCGCCCCACATTAACTTTTTTTATCTTGCAAATCTCAAACTCTATACATACCATTAAAAAACGACTAGCCTTTTTCCCTTCCCTGTAGTCCCTGGTAAACACCATGCTACTTTCTGTTTCTGTGAATTTGCCTATTTTAGATACCTCATATAAGTGGGATCAAACAGTACTTTTTGTGACTGGCTTATTTCATTTAGCATAATGTCCTCAAGGTTCATCTGTGTTGTAGCATGTGCCAAATTGCCTTCCTTTTTATGGCTGAATAATATCCCATTATATGTATATAACACAGTTTATCCATTTATCCTTCAGTGGACATTTGAGTTGCTTCTACCTCTTGGCTGTTGTGAATGATAATGCTTTGAACATGGGTGCGCATCTGCTAGAGATACCTATCTCCTCAAGACCCTGCTTTCAGTTCTTTTGTCTATGTACCCAGAAGTATTGTTAGATCATATGTAGTTCTACTTTGAATTTTTTGAGGAAACTCCCTCCTGTTTGACACAGTGGTTGTACTATTTTACAATCCCACTGACAGTGTATAAGGGTTCCAGTTTCTCTACATCCCCACCAACGCTTGTTATTTTCTGTTTTCTGGTGGTAGTTGCCCTAAATGGTTGTTATATCCATATCCATCGGTATTATAGCTATGCAAATATTGCTCACTGCGAAGTCAGATAGTATACTATGGTTTCATTTTCTCGAATCTGTTTTTCTGAAGTAGTTAATTACCACACTTATTTTTTTAAACTATAAATTAATTTATCCTTAATTTTTTTTTTTTACAAATGTAACTTACATCCTTATCTATGTTGTCTGTGTGTCTGTGTCGTGCCCCCTCCCCCCCAAATGCCCAGACATACCCAGTAATCTATCAATTCCTTTAAAATTTTTTTCTGGAGACCTTTCTAGAGCCTTGTGTTCTGCTCCAATCTATACTGCTTGTTCTGTAGCCTTGCTGCAGAGCTATCATCCTGGTGTTTCCCTTTGCTGCCTTCCTGGATTGAATCCTGTTCTGGATCCCCATTTCTTCCTTTTGATCTGTTTTAGTGGAGCACATTCTTTGAGAATTTCTAAGAAAGTGATGGATAAATTTGGGTGGCCCTTCCATATCTGAAAACATCCTTATCCTCATACTTGATTGGTAGTTTGGTATAGAATTCTAAATTAAAAGTCATTTTTCCTCAGAATTTTGAAGGCATACATCTAATGTTCTTGTGAAGAAGTCTGTTACTAATTTAATTTTTTATTCCTTTTAATGTAACCTGTTTTTTTCTCTCTGGAAGTTCTTAGCCTTCTCTTTATCCATTATTTTATGCAAATTAGTCCACTTGCTGGGACATTTTCTTATTGGCTTCTTTACTTTCATATTCACATTTATGATTTCTAAGAGTTTTTTTTTCCTGTTCTGTTCCCTTTGCATATTATGTTGTTCTTATTTTATGAACTAATTGCGTATCTCAAGATTTTTTCTTTTTTTTTTTTGTTTAAAGATTTTATTTATTTATTTGAGAGGGAAAGAGAGAGGGAGAGAGAGAGAGTGTGCAAGAGCAGGAGGAGGGAGAAGCGGGCTTCCCGCCGAGCAAGGAGCCTGATGCGGGACTCAATCCCAGGACCCTGGGATCATGACCTGAGCCGAAGGCAGTCGCTTAACTGACTGAGCCACCCAGGTGCCCCGATTTTCTTCTTTTTTGAGTAATAATTCAAATACAGTAAACACAAATTTAACGTATACAACTTGTTGAGTTTTGACATTTCTTTACACCCATGAAACTCACTGCAATTAAGATAAATATACCACACCACAAAGTTTCTTTGTGCCTGTTTGTAATTCCTCCTTCCTGCCTTTCCTTGCCCCCTTCAATTCCCAGGCAACCACTGATCTGCTGTCACTATAGTTTGTCATTTCTAGAATTTTATGTAAATGGAATCATACAGTATATATACTAGCTTTTCTCAAAGCAAAATTATTTTGAAATTCATCATTTTGTTGATAGTTTATTCCTTTTCTTTGCTGAGCAGTATTCCATTATAGAAATATACCACAATTTGTTTATCCATTCACCGGTTGATGGGCATTTGGGTTGTTTCCAAATTTTGGCTATTACAAATAAAGCTGTTATGACTATTCATGTACAAATCTTTGTATGGATATGCTTTCATTTTTCTTGAGTAAAAATCTAGGGGTAAAATGACTGGGCCATATGGTAGGTGTATGTTTAATTTTTTAAGAAACTACCAAACCTGGGGCACCTAGGTGGCTAAGTCGGTTAAGCATCCGACTCTTGATTTCGGCTCAGGTCATGATCTCAGGGTCGTGAGATTGAGTCCCAAGTTGGGCTCTGTGCTCATCTGGGAGTGCTTGAGCTTTTCTCCCTCTGCCCCTCCCCCAACTCATGCTTGCTCTCTCTCTGGCTGTCTTTCTGTCTCTCAGATAAATAAATCTTTAAAAAAAACCCAAACCACCAAACTTTTCCAAAGTGGTTATACTATTTTATATTCTCACCAGCAGTGTATGAATTCCAGATGATCCCATCCTTACAAAGGATTGTTTGTTGCCAGTATATTGAAATTCAGGTGATTTTTGTACATTGATCTTATATTCTGCAGCCTTGCTAATAAATTCACTTGTTAGTTTTGGTACCTTTTTTGTAGATTGCATCAGTTTCTGTATCTATGATCATCAGCAAATAAACACATTTTTACTTGTTCCTTTCCGATTTGGATGCCTTTTATTTAATTTTTTTGCCATATTGCACTGGCTAGAACTCCAGTACAATGTTTAATACAAGTAATACAAGTAACTTGTTGCTGATCTTAGGAGGAAAACATTTAGTCTTTCACTGTTACGTTAACTATAATGTTAGCTGTATCTCCTAGATACCCTTTATCAACTTTACAATGTTCTCTCCTATTGATAAGTTATTGAGAGTGTTATTAGAAGTGGATACTGGATTTTGTCAAATAGTTTATCTGCATCTGTTGAGATGATCATAGTGTTGTGTTTTTTAAAGTCCATTAATTAGAGAATTATATTATTTGATTTTCCAGTGTTAAGCCAGTCTTGCATTTCTGGTCTTAATTCATTCTGCACTTGGTTCTTAAAGTATTATCCTTGTAAAGTAATAGCATTGGGTTGATTCGCTAAAATTTTATTATGCATTTTTGCATCTGCCTTAATAAGGGATATTGGTCTATACTTGTAATTTCTTGATCTGGTCTTGGTGTCAGAGTAATGTTGGCCTCACAGAATGAATTGGGAAGTATTTCTACCTCTTCAAATTTTCTGGAAGAGTTTGTATAGAAGAATTGGTACTTCTTTTTGGGTAACCTTCGTAGTCTTTCAAGGAATTTGACCATTTCATCTAAGTTGTTAAATTTATTAACATGAAGTTAATAACATTCCCTTATAAGCCTTTTCCTTATTTATTTATGTTTGTTTATTTATTTTAAAGATTTTTATTTATTTATTTAGAGAGAACCAGCATGCAGTTAGGGAGAGGGGGAAAGGGAGAGAGAGAATCCCAGGTAGACTTTGCTCTGAGCACAGAGCCCAATGGAGGGTGGGGTAGCTCGATCTCACAACCCCAGGATCATGACCTGAGCAGAAATCAAGAGTCAGATGATTAACCGAGTGAGCCACCCAGGCCCCTGCCTTTTATATAGTATTCTCTAGTGATGGTCATCTTTCCCATTCTTGGTATCAGTAATTTGTGTTTTCTCTCTTCTAATCAGTCTAGCGAAAAGTTTATGAACACTATGATGTAGTACTTTCTTTAAAAAAAACCCAGCTTTTTTTTACTGATTTTTCTCTATTTTTCTATTTTCTATTCATTAATTTCCATTCTGATATTTATTATGTCCATTTTTCTGCTTACTTTGTGTTTCATTTGCTCTTTTTCTAGTTTCTTTATATGGTTGCTAAGACCATTTTGAGACCTTTCTTTTCTAATTTAGTAAGGGATGTTAGGAACAAGAGGAGATATATTCATGCAGTCTCTGTTTATGCCTTGCCCTTTTTTTTAAATCAACTTTACTGAGGTATACTTTACATGCAATAAAATGTACCCATTTTAAGGGTACATTTTGCTGAGCTTTGACAAATTTATGCACCTGTGAAATCATCACAACAATCAAGATTGATAGAACATTCCTACTATCCCCCAAATTTCCCTTGTGCTCCATCTCAGTCATTCTGTCCCTGCCCGGCTCCTGCACTGGGAAAGCACTGATTTCTTTTTGGTCACTCTAATTAGATTTGTCTTTTCTAGAGTTTCATATAAATTGAGTCATGAAATATGTGTCCTTTTGTGTTTGGCTTATTTTACTTGGAGTAATTTTTACATATTTACCTTTGTTGTTGTGTGTATACAGTAGTTCTGTAGTTTACTGCTGAATTTTTCCTTGTATTAATATACTGTAGGTTAGTCACTTGTTGAAAGACATCTGTGCTTCTAGTCTTTGGCTGTTATGAATAAAGCGTCTATGAACATTCATATATGGGTTTTTGTATAGATGTGTATTTTCATTTCTCCAAGGTAAATAATTAGAGTGGAATTGCTGAGTCATAGAGTGTTTGTATAACTTTTCCAAAGCGATCATACTATTTATTGTGAGTTTTGTATTGCAAAGGCTTAGGTTCTTTTTTATATATGCATATGTAGTTATTCTAGCACCATTTGTTGAAAAGATGATCCTTTCCATGGATTTCTGAATTCTCTATTCTGTTCCATTGATATACATGTCTATTCTTACGCCAATATTATACTGTCTTGATTACTATAACTTACAGCAAGTCTTGAAATTATTTGGATTTCTATAACTTAAAAAAAATTAACTTCAGCTTGTCAGTTTGTTCAAAAACACCTGTTGGGTATTTCATTGGGATTGTGTTGAATCTATAATAGATCAGTTTGGGGAGAACTGACATCATAACAATACTTGAGCCTTCTAATCTGTGAACAGGATATATTTCTCCATTTATTTATGGCCTTGTTAATTTCTGTCAGTAACATCTTGTAGTTTTTATTATACAGATCTTGCACGTATTTGGTTAAATTCATCAGTATCTCAGTGCTTTTTTATAATTTAATAAATGGTCACCACCGTAAGTGTAGTCACCATCTGTCACCATACAATATTATTAAAATATTACAATATTCTGTATGCTGTATTTTTCATCTCCATGACTTGCTTATTTTATAACTGGAAGTTTGTACCTCTTAATTCCCTTTATCTATTTCACCCATTCCCCCACCCACCTTCCTGTTGGCAACCACAAGTTTGTTCTCTCTGTTTAAGAGTGTGTTTGAGTCTTTTTTGTTTTTTTGTTCATTTGTTTTGTTTTTTAGGTTCCATATATAAGTGAACTCATATTTGTCTTCTGTCTGACTTATTTCTCTAACGTTATACCACCTAGGCCCATCCATATTGTTGCAAATGATAAGATCTCATTCTTTTTTATGGCCGACTAATATTCTAGTGTGTGTGTGTGTGTGTATTTTCTTTATTCATTCATCTATTATAGACAATTAGGTTGCTTCCATATCTTGGCTATTGTAAATAATGTTGCAATAAACATAGGGGTGCATATATATTTTCAACTTAATGTTTTTGCTTTCTTTGGGTAAATACCCAGGAGTGGAATTACTGGATCATATGGTATGTCTATTTTTAATTTTTTGAGGAACCTCCAATACTGTTTTCCATAGTGGTTGCACCGGTTTACGTTCCCAGCAATAGTCCACAAAGGTTCCCTTTTCTCCACATTCTCACCAACAGTTGTTATTTTTTGTTGTTTTGATACTAGCCATTCTGACTGGTGTGAGGTGATATTCCATTGTGGTTTTGATACTTTTGGTAACTTTTTGATAAATCCCATAGGGTTTTCTGTGTTAACATGATATCTCCAAATACGGACAGTTTATTTCTTCCTTTCCAATCTATAGGCCTTTGTTTCTTTTTTTTGCCTTGCTGCACTGGCTAGGATCTCTAGTACATTAAGTATATTAGCTGTAGGTTTATCATTGATACCCTTTATCAGGTTTGAAGAAGTTCCCCTTCTTTTGGTAGTTTGGTGAGAGTTTTTATCATGAATGAGTGGTGAATTTTGTCAGTTGAATTTTCTGCATTTATTTAGAAGGTCATATGGTATTTTGACTTATTCTGTAATGTGGTGTATTACATTTATTGATTTTTGACTCTTAGGCTAACTTGCATTCCTAGGATAAACTCACTGGCCTTACTGAATTATCCTTAATTAAGTTTGCTAATATTTTTAAGAGTTTTTACATCTTGTTTATAAGGAGTTTTGGTTTTTCGTTTTTCTTGTGTTGTCCTCTAAGTATCATAGTAGTACTGGCTTCATAAAATAAGTAGGGAAGTGTTTCAGTTTATGTAGGATTGGTATTTATTCCTTTAAATGTTTGATAGAATTTATCAGTGAAGCCATCTAACCCTGGAGGTTTTTTTCAGAATTTCTTTATCTTTGCGTCCATATCAATAATTTGTGTCTTATAAGGAATTTGCCCATTTTTATCTAAGTTTATTATTTTATTGGCATAAAATTATTCATAATGTTCCTTTATTATTTCTTTAATTACTGTAGGATCTGTAGTGATGGTTACCGTTTCATTTCTAATATTGGTAATTTGTCTTTTTTTCATGGACAATCTAGTTAAAGTTTTATCAGTTTTACTGATTTTTTGCCCCCAAAGCAAATTTTTAGTTTCATATTTCTGTATTGTTTTTGACTATTACATTTTTATTTTTTTCTCCACTTTGTTGTTGCTTTTCTTCTACTTACTTTGGGTTTAATTTGCTCTTCTAGCTTTTTTTTTTTTTTTAAGATTTTATTTATTTGACAGAGAGAGACATAGTGAGAGAGGGAACACAAGCAGGGGGAGTGGGAGAGGGAGAAGCAGGCCTCCCGCCGAGCAGGGAGCCCAATGTGGAACTCCATCCTAGGACCCTGGGACCCCGACCCAAGGCGAAGGCAGACGCCTAATGACTGAGCCACCCAGGTGCCCCGTCTTCTAGCTTTTTAATGTGGAAGGTTAGATCACTGATCTGAGATCTTTCTATTTTCTGTAAGCATTATTTTTTTAAGATTTTATTTTGAGAGAGAGAGCATGAAGGGGGAGGGGCAGAGGAAGAAGCAGACTCCCTGCTGAGTGGGGACCCCCCCCCCCCATGCAGGGCTCAGTCCCAGGACTCTGGGATCATGACCTGAACCAAAGGCAGACACTTAAATGACTGAGCCACCCAGGCGCCCCTTCTGTAAGCATTTAAAGCCACAGGTTTTCCTTTAAGTGCTGCTTAGGTGCATCCCACAGATTTTGATATATTTTTATTTTCATTTGGCTCAAAGCAATTTCTGTTTCCCTTGTGATTACTTCTTTGACTTATGGGTTATTTAGAAGTGTGTTACTTAGAGGCGCCCACTGGGATCGAGCCCCACCCCACGTCCGGGGTCCCTGCTCAGCGGGAGGTCTGCTTCTCCCTCTCCCACTCCCCCTGCTTGTGTTTCCTCTCTTGCTGTGTCTCTCTCTGTCAAATAAATAAAATCTTAAAAAAAAAAATAGAAATGTGTTACTTAATTTCCAAATATTTGAGAGTTTTCATCTATCTTCCTATTATTTCTAGCTTAATTCTGTTGTGGTCAGAGAATATTTTCGGTATGAGTTCAATTCTTTTAAATATACTGAGACTTATTTTTATAGACCAGCATATGGTCTGTTTGGTGAATGTTCTATGTGCACTTGAAAGTGTATATTCTGATGTTGGTGGAGTGTTCTATACATTTCAGTGAGGTTTTGTAGGATGCTGGTGGTGTTCAATTCTATATCCTTACAGATTTTCTAACTAAAAGAGGAATGTTCATATCTCCACTCTAATTGTGGATTTTCCTGTTTCTCCTTTCACTTCTGTCCGTTTTTGCCTCTTGTATTTTGAAACTCTGGTATTGGAGGCATACACTTTTAGGAATATTATATCCTCTTGATAAATTGACCCCTTTTATCATTATGAACATTTTTTTAATCTTAGTAACATTCAGTATTAACATTCTTAGTAATACTCTGTTTAGAAGTCTACTTTGTTTCATATTTATGTAGCCATTAAGCCTCCTTTTTTTTTTTTGAAAGATTTTATTTATTTATTTGACAGAGAAAGACACAGCGAGAGAGGGAACACAAACGGGGAGTGGGAGAGGGAGAAGCAGACTCCCTGCCGAGCAGGGAGCCCGATGCGGGACTCGATCCCGGGACTCCAGGATCATGACCTGAGCCGAAGGCAGTCGTTAAGCCTCCTTTTCACTACTGTGTGCATGATACCTTTTTTTTTAATCTGTTCATATCTTTGTGTTCTAAAGTGGATGTTTTGGGGCACCTGGGTGGCTCAGTTGGATAAATGTGCGACCTGTGATTTCAGCTGAGATCATGATCTCAGGATTGTGAGATGGAGCCTCTCATCCTGTGCAGGTGCTGGGTTTGGAGTCTGCTTGAGATTTTCTCTCCCCCTCTTTCTCTCCCTTTGCCCCTCCCCGCTCCTTCTCTAAAAAAAAAATTAAAATTAAGTGGATGTCTTGTAGGCACTATATAGTGAGTCTAGCTTTTCTTTTTTCCAGCCTTACAATCTCAGTCTTTTAATTTGAGCGTTAGTCCAGTCAGTATGGCTGGTTTTAAATCTACCATCTTATTACTTGTTTTCTATTTGTTTATCTGTTCTTTGTGTCTTCTTTCATCTTTTCCTGGCCTTTTTTTTTTTTTTAAGTATTTTTTAGTATTCCATTTTATCTCCATGCTTGATTTATTACCTATAACTTTGTTTTATTTTTAGTGGTTGTTCTAGAGTAGTAGTTCTCAAAGTTTTTGGTCTCAGGACCCATTTACACTCTTAGAAATTCAGGACCCCAAAGTTTTGTTTGTATGGGTTACATCTCTCTATACTCAATCATATTAAAAGTTAGAACTGAAAAATTATTTAAATAGTTATTAATATATTTAAAAAATAAACTTTTGCACATTAACATAAATAATATGTTTTTATTAAAAATAACTTTTTAAAAAAAAAGTTATCTCTACACACAACATGGGGCTTAAACTCACAACCCAGAGATCAAGAGTGGCAGGCTCCACTGACTGATCCAGCCAGGCGCCATTAAAAATAACTTTTTTTTTTAGAGGAGGGGAGGGGCAGAGGGAGTGGGAGAGAGAATCCTAAGCAGGCTTCACGCCCAGTACTAGAGCCCGACACAGGGCTCCATCTCACAAACCTGAGATCATGACCTGAGCCGAGATCAAGAGTCCAATGCTTAACTGACTGAACCACCCAGCCGCCCCTAAAAATAACTTTTTTAAAACAAAACCAAAAATTTAGGGAGAAGAATGGCATTGATTTACATTTTTGCAAATCTCTTTTAATTCCTGGCTTAACAGAAGCCTGCCAGATCCTCATATGTGGTTCTGTACTCTGTCGTCATATAGCCTCTTGAGAATTCCATGGTACACTTGAGAGAATGCAAGTGGAAAGGACAAATAACATCTTAGTATTGTGTTGAAAATAATTTTGACCTTGTAAAGCCTCAGAAGGGTGTGGAGGGACTCCCAGGGACTCTTGAACACACCCTGAGAACTGTGATTCTATTGTTTACAATATGGATCTTTAACCTACCAGTCCGCCTTCAAATAATACACCACTTAACATATAATATAAGGCCCTAATAACAGTACACTTCAAAATCTCCATTCTGTTTTTTTTTTTAAGTTTATTTGTTTATTTAAGTAATCTTTACACTCAATGTGGGACTCGAACTCATGACCCCAAGATCAAGAGTCGAGTGCTCTTCTGACTGAGCCAGCCAGGTGCCCCTCCATTCTGTTTTTTATGCTATTATTTTTATACATTTTACATATACATACATGTTTAACCCTTCAACCCATTCAACAGTTATCTTTTAAAGACTTTTTAAAATGAGATAAAGTCTTATATTTACTCACATATTACCATTTTCAGTGCCTTTGATCCTTCTCCATCTGTTATTTTCCTTTTTCCTGATGAATTTTTAGTTCTTATAGTGCAGGTCTGCTGGCAATGAAGTCTCTCTGCTTTTGTTTTATTTACAAAGTGTTTGTTTTGCCTTCATTTTAAACTTTTTATTTTGAAAAGTTATAGACTCAGAGACTCATAAGAAGTTTCCAGGTTCACCTCAGTTACTTCCCTTCTCTCAGGAGTCACGATTCTGAGCAGTCTGAAAACAGTTTTTTCATATATTTTGCCCAGTTTCTAGTTGCTTACTAGAATGGGAGGTAAGCCCATTCATCATGCTTAGAAGTAGAAGTCTCTGCTTTGATTGTTAATGGAGATCACAAGCAACAATGGTTGTGTACATTCTGCTTCTGCATTTGGCATTACTGTTGAGGACATTCATATGTCACTCAATAGCCCCCATCTAATACATCACTTCAAAAATGAGTTATATAATATATATATAATAATGTCTATTTCTTTCTTTTGTTTTTTGCCCTGTCTGCAAGGAAAATCAGTCAAGATTTGCACTAGATCATCGCAGTTTTGTTGACCTAGAGGTGACACATTTGCATTCTTATTTTCCACTTAATCTTTTTTCCTTTTTATTCCTATTTTATTAATGTATTTATAAAAGCAGTAGCCTGCACCCCTATAGCACATGTTTTTCTTTCTTTCCCTTTTCATCCCCTCCCCTGTATTAGGTATTTTTTTGATTGCGAGGAATAGAGACATTGTGATTGCCTTTAAGTAACCGAGTTTAAGGATTTATGGAAGATTAGACAACAACACAGCCGGTTCTTGTAGTGAAAAGAATCAGCCATAGATCCAAGCCTCATGCCCCCTCAGAAATGGGTGCCTTTGTTCCCTGTTCAGGTTTTCCTGCTGAGTTAGTGATTCTCATACTTCTAATCTTTCTCTGACCAGTGCTGCTGCTGCTCTCTGTTAGCTGTCTCCTGTGTGTCTGGTCTCTTCTGGAGCCCTGCCTGTGTGCTCTTCTCTCTCACTCTCATTACTAAAGCTCACAGTCACATTCTGAAGGAGAGTATCTGATTGATTCACTTACTGTTGGTGCCAGGCCAGCTCATAGGTCATTAGCCAGCTGAGAGATTCTCTGTGGGTCATGTGCCGCACTTAATTAAACAGGGTCATGTACAAAGTATGGTGACATATAAAACTTGTCTGAAGGGCCATTGGCATAGCAGGCATTCAGCATCTTCCATTCCTCCTCCTTTTTAACAATTGATTGACCTAACTTATTAAAGACAGTTATTAGACTGGATTGTCCCCAAAACTAGTGAGCTACATATTTATAGATTAAGGTTTAGATGAATTGCTTATCTCATTCCTGCAATGTTAAGGTTTTTTTTCTCTTTCATTGTTATTTAGGCACAAAACAAAGGACAGTCTTCGCCACCTTTTAGCCACAACTTAAACCCATGGTACTGATTGTTGGTCCAAGAAAGCCCATCTGTTAGAGACTGTGAAGAGAAAATTCAAACATTTCCATTCTTGTTAGCATCTCTAAATTTGGCAGAAGAGATAGGAGCTGTGAGCTGAAATAAGGTTTTTGGATTATTAGCTCCACCTGGGTTTGAATCCTGGCTTTCCCATTTACTAGATGATAGATGAGTATCTTCTAAGCTTCAGTTTAATCATGAATAAGATGGGGATCATGGTATTTGCCTCATGTGGTGGTTAGGATTAGATGATAGGGTGAATGCAAAGCAGTTAGCAAAGTGCCTGGTGCATAATTAATGCTAAATAAATGTAGCTCCCATTATCTCTAGATCATTAAGTCTTATTAAAAAAGGTTACTCTAGTCCATCAGTAAGTTCTTAGTGCTAAGGAGAACTAACATTTCTTGATGCATGAGCTGAGACCTCATTATTGAGCCCTTGTTTACTCAGCACTGTGCGAGGTACCAACTGGGTATACAAGAGACGTATTGTGATATGATTCTTGCTTTCTAATCCCCACTAAGAAATGTCAGTCCAGAAAAAGTTTCATGGAAATTCAACTCGATGATGGTATTATATTGTTAGAATTCAGGCTCTGTTACTAACTGTGTGACCTTGGGCAGATTGTTTCTCTGTGCCTCTGTTTCTTCATCTATGAAATGGGCAAAATACCTCATAGGATTACTATAACAATGAACAAATGAGTTAATATATGTAAAGCTCATAGGACAATGTCTGATAACACGGTAAGTGCTATATGTAAGTTGCTCCTGCTAGATTATGACTCCTAGCTGTTTAATACTTGAAGCCTCCTTGGGCTTAATCGACCAGTTTTTTTTCCCCTTTGAGTTTAAAGTGAATAGGTTTCTTTGTAGAGGGCTTATAGTATATCTTTAGCCTCCATCATCAGGATCTAGCTGGTAAGAGATGAGTGAGCTGAAGGACATGGTCTACAGATAATCTTGTTCCATTTTGAGATCGGATACCACAGTATCTGTATCATGCCAGCCCTCCTTTAGTGATGCTTTGGCAGGAAAAACATATCTTGAAAGTCCTACAAAGCTGGTTTTTCCCCTCACTAAAATGTTTTTTTGCAGGCCTAGAACGATTGGGGTGCTAGTGATGTGAATGTAGGATATGGGAAAGGCAATTTGATTTGAGACCTTTGATTTTAACTTAAGACATCCAGCAGGCAAGGGATTTTCTAATCTAAAGCTACTTCCCTTCTTAAAGGAGAAATTCTTTTCTGATTTATATTTCCTTCTCAAGAAGTGAGATTCATATGTTTTCTTCCCATATTAGTGAGATTGGACTCACTTTTCATTATGTTTATTGATCATTGGTATTACTTTTATGAATTGCCTATTCATGTCCTTTGACCTCTTTTGTTTATGAGGAGATTACTCCTGTAGAGTGAGGACATTAAAACTTTGCCAGACATGTTTCAAATGTATTTTTCTTTCTTTTTTTTTTTAAAAGATTTTATTTATTTATTTATTTGAGAGAGAGCACATGAGAGAGGCAAGGGTCAGAGGGAGAAGCAGACTCCCTGCCGAGCAGGAAGCCCTATGCGGGACTCGATCCAGGGACTCCAGGATCATGACCTGAGCCGAAGGCAGTTGCTTAACCAACTGAGCCACCCAGGCGCCCTCAAATGTATTTTTCATTTTGTCAATTGTCTTCTTTTACCGTTGGTTGTACTTTTTTATTTTAACTGCACAGAAGCTTGTAATGAATCTATAAATTTTTCCTGAAGAGTATCATCTCATTATGGTTAGAGAATTTCTGCTGAGTGTTATAAAACATGTCATAGTTTATGTGTAGACTGATCCACTTAATAAACATTTTTCCTTACAGAGAGGTGAGTGAGTGTCACACGATTCGAAGAGTCTTTGCGAACTAACATAGGCCTGTAGCTCTAACACCGTAACAATAGCTGGCATGTACTGCGCAGCGGCTTTGTGGCAGGCACTGTGCTGAGTCTTTTATGTGCTGTGTTCCTAATGTTGGGCTTCATGCTAGATAGTAGTATTGTCTGTATTTCATAGATGAATCAAGTGGGCCTGGAAGAAGTGAAACGATTTGCCCGGGGTCACAGAGCTAGTTAGTGGCTGGATTGGAATTTTAAGTCTGCCTAACTTCAAAGTATATACTTTCTCTACAAAGCTCAACTTCTTGAGGCTTCCAATAAATTAGATTGGTCCTAAAAGTTAAGTAAATATCTTTTACCAGAACTTGAAAAGATAGTCTGTAGCCTAGTTCAACTGCTTTTGGTTTCTGAGAGCATAGTGGAGAAGATAATGGGAAGTGTGTGAGCTAGCTGAAAGAAAAGTCTCTACTGTCTAGGGCAGTGGTTTTCAAAGTGTGGTTCCCAGGCCAGCAGTATCAACATCACTTGGGCATTTATTAGATATGCAAATTCTCAGGTCCCACTGGAGACCTACAGAATCAGAAACTCTGGGGCTGGGACCCAGTAATCTGCTTTATAATACTTCCACTGATTATGATACATTTTGAAATTTGAGAATCACTGGTCTAGGGAAATTATTTTGTTCTCTCTAATCATAATTTCTGTTTTTGCAAGCTTCAACCTAAGTCTCAGCCCTTAAGTGCAAAATTAGCATTATCAGATGGTGGCAAAAGTATGGAGTCAGACAGGAGCCAGTTTTGAGATTGAGCATTTAAGGCAAGTCCACCTCCCTGAGCCATAGTATCCCCTTTCCAAAAAGATGTTAATAACAACTATTTCCATATGAGATTTTTTTTTTTTTTTTTAGAATTAGGTAAGATAGTATATAAAGTGCGTAGCACCTTGCCAGGCTCCCAGGTATTTGAGAAATTGCCTCCAACAATTTTTCTTGTTAGCAGAAAGCCCCCATCTGCCTTCTATTCTCAACTTCTCGTTTCTTGAATGTATTTTGCTGTCTTGGAACTCTGGGCCTTCATATTAGCTATTTCTCTTGGATACCCGCACCCCCACCCCTCTTTACCTCACTAACTTCTAGACATCCTTTTGATCCCTGCTTCTGGTTTACTTACCCTGGAGAGGGCTTCTCAAACCCCCACCCTCCAGTCTCTGTGCTTCACAGCAGCCTGTGTTTCTCCTGTCACTGCACTTACCACAAGTTTTGGAATCTCCTGTCTTCTATATAACTTAATTGAGCGCAGGTACAGTGTCTTGTCTACCACCATATTCTAGAGATCACTGAAGTTCCTCACGCATTGTAGGAGCTAGTAAGTGTTGAGTGAATGAATGGTGGCTGTCATTATTGCTTCATCATCATTATCATCATCTGAGAGCAAGCTCCCCTCTCTGGCTTACAGTTTTTGTGCTGACTGCTTGTGATACTCATATTATTAGGACCAGTGCCTGTTTTCTCTTTCCCTGAAAGCACACGCTTTGACGTAGGCTGACATGGGCAAGTTCACTGAGCTGCTTCCTAACCACGATCCCTCTGTGTCACAGGTGCCTCGGGGGAACTGTATGCCCTGATGGGTCAAGTTTATCATATGCAGAACCCAAAATGGCAGCATCCTTCGGACCTCACCATGAGGTGAGTGGGTGATTAGGAGGAGGAGGAGGAGGAAAATTTGGCTGTAGGCGGAATGTTGTGGGGAGTTGGGGTGTAATTGTTGTTTAATTCCAGAGGTGGGAAAAGAAACAGTAGAATATAATGGAATAAGAACTGAGCTGAAATTCAGGAAATGGGGGGTCCAGTACTAGCTTTGCAGTTTATAACTTAGCTATATAATTTTGATCAAGTCATGCCACTTCTCTGGTCCTCACATCACTAAAACTAATATGTTGGACTAATTTATGTCAAAGGGCCTTTCTATTCTGGATCTTCTGGATTCTTGTTGTAGTGTGGTTTTACAGATTTATTCAGTTACTTTGATCCAGTTACTCAGAAACCTTGGAGTCATCTTTGATTCTTTTCACACCCCATATTCAGCCCAGTAGCAAATCCCATAAGCTCTACATACAAAATATATCCATAACCTGACCATTTCTCATCATTTTCACTTGGACTGTTGGAAGTCTCCTAAATGGTCTCCCTGCTTCAGCCTTTGCCTGTCTACTATTCTCAACTCAGCAGCCAAAGAGATTCACGTTCTCTTCTTTGCTCAGAATTTTCCAGTGGCTTCCCATCTTCACAATCCGCTATAAAGACCATGGCCTGGGCTGACGTGGTTAGCTCACCGACCTCATCTATTACTCTTCCCCTTGCTCATTCTGCACTAGTCACACTGGCTTGCTATTTTTCGAATATGTCACACATGCTCCCACCTCAGGGCCTTTATACTCAGTGTTGACCCTATAGTTGCCAAAATCATAGCAGATCTCAGAAAGACAGGGCAGTATGATGGTTATTAGATGAATTCTGGAGATAGGTGTGAATTCAAATCCAGGCTTTTCTACTTACTCCACTTTATGACCTTGGACAAGTTACTTAACTTGAGACTCAGTTTCCTTACCTCTACAAGATATTAACGAGAGTGCTTTTCTGATAGGATTGTTATTCACATTAAATGAGGTGACGTATTTAAAGAATTCAGCAAGTACTTGCATATAGGGCTAGATAAATGTCATAAAATGTTAGAATTATTTTCAGCTCTGGCTACTGACAGTCACCTGCGGAGATATCTAAAAATACAGATGTCCAGGTCCTGCCTCAAGGGATTCTAAGTCATTAAGTCAGGGGTTGGGGGCAAGAATCTTTACCTTTAAAAAGCTTCCCAGGTGGTTATTAGGAACAGCTGGAGTTGAGAATGAGATCAAATTATCTCAGAGGGTCTTATTCAGAACCCCAGCCTAAAGGACTGGGGGTGATTAAAGGAGAAGCTCAAGAAACTTTACTTTGAGTCCATGCTATTAATTATTCAGTCTCTAAACTTGCAGTGTGATACTCACATGATGACTTACCTTCTCTGGGAATTTTATTCTAATTTTAACTGCTGTGTCCTGAGCAACCTTGAGCTGTGTCAGACAGTGAGGTCCTGTTGGAGGTACAGGTCTGATGCAACCAATGAAATATAGATCCTGTTTTAAATGTTTCTTGAGGGAGAAAATATTTTTTTCCTACTGAAACATTATTATACGTTATATATTAGGTTTTCTTAACATTCATGTATATGGCACATATCACCATAATACCTCTTTGGCAACTGGCTTTGGAGTTGGAAGGAAATAGCGCTTACATTTTGACTTTCACATAAATAAAATAGTATAAATAATTTCTAAAATTGTGAGGATTGAAATGTAAAATTAATATCTGATATCCAAAAGTAAAGATACTTTTTTTTTTTTTTAAGGATTTTTAAAAAAATTTATTTGAGAGAGCATGACAGAGAGCACAAGCAGGGGGGAGGGGTAAAGGGAGAAGCAGACTCCCTGCTCAGCAGGAAGCTCGATGCAGGGCTTGATCCCAGGACCCTGGGATCATGACCTGAACTGAAGGCAGATGCTTAACTGACTGAGCCACCCAGGTGCCCAAAAGTAAAGATATTCTTTTTTTTTTTTTTTTTAAGATTTTATTTATTTATTTGACAGAGAGAGGCACAGCGAGAGAGGGCACACAAGCAGGGGGAGTGGGAGAAGGAGAAGCAGGCTTCCCGCCGAGCAGGGAGCCTGATGCGGGGCTCGATCCCAGGACCCTGGGACCGTGACCTGAGCCGAAGGCAGACGCTTAATGACTGAGCCACCCAGGCGCCCCAAAGTAAAGATATTCTTAAAATGGTTGCCTAGGCCATTTAAATTTTGTGTACAAATAGCCATTCCAGCTGAAACCCTCATCTTTCCTGTTTTTATTTTCCTTCTCTCCTGATAGAAACTATGCTGCTCGGTTCCGGCAGAAACCTCTGCAGAGATACAGTCTGACTCAGTGGGTCGACAGGAACAGGCGAAGCCACCATCGGTTCCAGCGTCTCCCGGACTTCCCATCAAGTCCATTTGTCTCATCCCATCAGCAGTGAAGGTCCCTATCCAGGGTCCTGTTCAGAGCAGCATCTTATCTTCTGCTCTTTTGTGCTTTGTAGATTTTGAATTTTATTTTTCACAAGATTTTTATTTAAAGAACTTGTCACCTTTTGGAAATTTCCATTGCTGACTTGAAATTTTTTTGTATAAGGTCCTTCTTGTTTGTCTGTGTGCATGTAAGTTTAAGCACTGTTACGTTTTAATTTTTTTTATTTAAATCGAAAGTGGCCACTTCTTGAAAGCCTGCATTAAGCCAGAATACCTAGGCTCAAGCAAAACACCCACCTCCTCACAGAGGTGAAGTCTCCTTCTGGTGCCCAAAAGAGAATCATCTTTTAATCTCCTGTAAGGAAGAGATTACCAGGCTGCAAGCCAGTGTTAATTATTGCTGATGACTTATAAGTGGACATAAGTCACTTTTAACAACCCCTTGTACATTTTTATTTGAATCTCTTGAGTACTTGTCAGTATTTTAAAGTTGGTAATCCAGGACATTTGAAGTAGGATGGAGCAGGACAAAAATCCTGTTGAAAGGACAAATTAAAAGTGTAAATCTTCTCTCCTTTTTGTACTTACTAGCTGCCTTTATTTATTTATTTTTTGCCCCCCCTTCATTAAATATGTTTTGCACAATAGGTTTACAAATCTTACACATCTTAACTCTGACGGAAGACTGCTGACTAACCCTTGTCGATTTGTGGTCTTGTGACGGATTGTCTGCTCTGCCTTTTCTCGAGGATTTTCCTTCTTTTTTCACCAGTGACCATTATGCTCCTTAGGTTCTATTGGTGTGTTCCTGTATCCTGTTAGACCTAGATTTGCCTCCTAAGAACAGCCTCCCTGCTCTCTTTACTAAAGAGCTTCCCACCCAGAGTCTTACCTCCAGGACAAGCCAGAAAGCCCGTACTACTGAGGTGTGAGTTGTTCTTCGTTTCATCTGCTCAACTCCAACTTCAAGTATGAGTTGATGTGTTAGTCAATGAGCTCCATCCTGTCGGAGAGACTTTGGAGAGGCACTTTTTTGTCTCCATTATTAGTTAACAAGACGTGCCTTTAGCTTCCAGATGTTACCATCTCATTTGGTTAAACCTCTGAAACACAATTGGACAAAACCACTAATGTGGGTCTAATGTAGTTGTGATTAAGCCTGTGTACAAAAGCATTACCTGATCTAAAGGTTTGGTATTCTAAATTAAGTTGACAGACTTTGTGCAGCCATCCTGAGGGATGTCTGAGGAGTTTGTTATTCTTTCTTTACAGATGGCTCTAGACAGTTGTTGGGAGGTTTTGCAGTCCCGCATTCATGCTGTTCACCCTCCGTGAGGGCTGGGCATGGTTGCCATAGCATGGCCTGTGATACTGGGCTAACTGCCTCTGTCTGGTTTTGTGTTTTCATCAGCCCCACCTTTGTATGTGAGAAACCCATCTTAAACACCCTACCCTGCTTTAGAAACTGAGGGAAAGGTTTGGTCATTCAAGCCACCAATCAGCTTAGATGGATGTCCCGAGGTGTTTACTGTCTTCATCTAGGTGAGAATTCTCTTCCTTGGACATTTGGTTTAGATTCTGGGACCAAATGCAAAGTTCTGTTCAAAGGCAAGAGTCAAAATCTATTACTTTACTTGGCATAATGGACATTTACTACATTAGTCACTTCTCCAGGTTTCCCTGAGTTAGCATGATGGAGTGAGATAAGCAGACGTCTACCTTTGGAACCATAGCATAATAACAATTAATTGTAGCTGGAATAACTAGCACCCGAGCTGTCTAGTTGCCCACGAACCCAAGGAGTGAAGGGACAGCATTTTGCTTAGGCTCATCTTCCCGCATTCCTGGTAAAGGAGGGTTTAAGTCTGAATGTATAATGGCAGCATTGCCTTTGCCAAATGAGTGACGGGTTAACTAGAAAATGTGACAATCACATTTCCTCTTTGCTCAAATAATTCTGTTTTTCCAAAGCGTTAGCAGCTTAATTAAATCTGTTGGACTGGGGGAGGAGAGAACTGTTCTCTAGCGGTTAACATGGTATTCTTTAAGAAGAAAAAAAACAAAGCCAAAGAAAACTCATTACCAGGCATGTTTGCCTTAAAGATGGTAGTAGGTAAAATCTGGAGTTTTAATATGTTTTTAAAGCTGCATATCTCATACCTGGTGTTGGGTTCTCAGTCTAGTATTTCGTGAGTTCTTGCTGTATTTTATTTGAGTAAGGGTTATGTGCATTTAACTGCCTACCTAGCTTTCTTCATTCATGACGACGTTCTCACCACAGGGGTCTTGACAAAGCGTAAAAATGTGCTGTTTACATAGTTTACTTGTAAGAGCTTGCAATAACCTATAGCTTTGCATCTCGTGCAGGCCTCATGGACTTGAGATGTCAGGATCAGTTATGAAACCGAAGTTTGGTGCCTCCTCTTTATCATGTTTTTTTCCTTGTAGCAGTTGTGTTTAATGTCATTAAAGAGAAATAAAAGTTCTTGTCGTGGCATATGTACTGTGGCCGTCTGTTGCAGGCTTTGAAGGAGGGTTCCTTCCTCTTTTGCGTGGGCAGGTTAGTGGGGTCTGGGCGGGGGTGGCAGTTAGTAGAGTGTGGTACTGGGGAGGCAAGGGTCCACGCTCCCTATTCTTTTGAGGGTAAATTACAGTGTTGAGAAAGGCCTTCCAGCAGGTAAGAAATGTTGAAATTGATTGGGATTTGCAGCTACATGTAGTGCATGTCAGGAGCCTGACATAGGGAAAGCCTGAAATACCACTGTGCTGCTGTTTTTGCAGAGGGGGAGCCGGCTCAGCCCGATCAGACAAGCACTGCCTTCCGTTCCTTCCCATGGCTGTGCGGGGACCTCTGTCTGCCTCTCCTGAGCTGGTGCTGATTAAGGAAGAAGCTGAGTTATCCCAGAGCATTCTCCCTTTGAAAGGGGTAGGGGAAACCAGAACTGATCATACAAAACTGATGGTAGTTCTTAACCCAACTTCTCCAGAAACTGACTGCTCCTGGAACCTGGGATGAAGGTGGAATAAGTGTGGGTAGATGTGGGGGACACGGCGTTCCTTAGAACCCTTTTGTGAACCTGAGCTTCTTAGACTTACCCAGGAGACCAGGATAACGGCAATAAAAGCTTGTCACCTGTATTAGCCAAAGCTTTTAAAATCTCAACTCATGCTGAGAAAATAAGTAGCAACATGTTTGGACAGGCTCTCGGGCTTGCTGTTATGTAAGTTTTGTTTAATGGATATTCTATAGTCCAAGCAAAAGCTTCAATATAGATTTGCTAAATACTCAGCTATTTGATATTGTCTTACTCTGAGGTACTCTTGACCTATACATACCCATTTTGTTTCTGTCAGGTGTAGATCCTTGGTCCCGTAGTTGCTTATTTCCCTTTTAGCAATGCATTACTGCAGACATTAAAGGTCTCAGAGACCAGGCTGCATTCTCTTGAAGTGGTGGTGTTCTTACCTTTAGTTTGTTTTATGTTACGGAAAAGTGAGGAGGAGGAGAAATGGACCTTCTCTCAAAAGAATGGGGTCATTCTCTAGCCTGTTTGGAGCTTTTACAGGAAGAAAAAAACCCAACCACCTAAAACTAGAAAGAGTTCCCAGCTTTTCTTTGTGTTGTCCTGCTTTTCTAAGAGAAAACAATTATTCCTAAGCTGGTTCTAGGGTATGCTTGCTTTGTATGTCAGAGCACCTGTCAGGAAAAAAATTTCCACTTGTCACAGGAAGTATCTAGCTGGTCAGTGGTGGAATTCCTTAATGAACAAGCTCCTGCCTTGTCAATCCTCCCCACCTGTCCTCCTCCAGTGACAACTGGAACATGCCACAGACAGAAAATCTGACCTTCCCCAGCACCTGTTGAGAAGGGGGTGGTATGTAATCTTTTGGACAACCTGTAAAACACTCCATGTCGTAGTCCTGAATCATTATTATCACTAAGGAACTATTTGTATATGAGGATCTCCTTCGACTTAGCTTCAAGTGACACTTGAGGGTTTGGGAATATTGTATAATATTCTGGGAATATTTGGTGGGGCTGGAGCCAGGGGGTGTTTCCCATTTATGGAAGCAATTTGTTCTTGGAGGCCACTTAAAAGCAAAACCCAAAAACTCAAATAGGTTTAAAGAGGGTGAGAAATAACATGGCAATCTAAAACGTCACATGACTGGAGTGGTACAATACTACATATTTTTAAAAAGAGCTGAATTAGAGGTCTTAAAAGTGGATTCTGGAGGACGCTACCCTGAAAAGCCTGGGTTGAAAGGACAGGATCAGAAAGAGAGAAGGACTCTTGCCCCACAGAAACACGGTCCTCCTCTTCCAGACCCTGGGGCTTCCCTCTTGTTCCTGGGAGGAAGCCCCCTGGCTCCTACTCCAGGTGTCAGGTGGGCTCTGGGACTCTGTTCGTACCCCTTTGTTCTTGACAAGTAAGGAAACCACCCCCCCAGAGAAGTAGCTGGCCTGAGGGGTCACTCGGTGACAAGGAAGCCTCGCCTCTCGTCTGGCATTCTCCCATAGGCCCTGCGTGGCCTGCAGGTCAGGCCTCTCAGTCTCCAAGAACTTGCCTACACCCGTCCCAAGCTGTGAGGAATCTGCGGGTCTACGTGGTGAAGAGGGGACCCCGGCTCAAGTCATAGCTGTAGGGTTCTGGGCATGACGGCTGGTTGTAGCTCCGTTGTAGAACTTGGGGGTTTAGGGAGGTAACTACAGGGAATGGGGTTTCCCTAAACTGGACTGTTCACTCCTCTCCCATCCCCCTCATACCCTCAGCTGACATACTACAGGTACCGCTAACCCCCTGGCCCCCACAGCTGGCTGGACGTACCTGGTGCTGACCTCGGGGCTTCTGCGCCACATGGCACTAGACAGGCGCACAGGACCCGGGGCCTGGCAAGTACCTCTCTCACGTGTGGTTTAGAGTTCTGGGTGCCAACAGATTTCCACTTTCCCACCCAGCCTTTAAGACTTGCTCTCCTCCCCTTGGAACCTTCCATTACAGTGTGCCCCTAAGTCCCCCTCACCTGACCTTTTCTCTCCAGCTCTTGCTGGCTCTGGACAGGAGTGTTCGAGGTGTCCCATTCACTGGTTTGCTCACTGGCTAATGACATCCTTACTCCACCTTTCAGCCTGCTGTTGGAATCCTAATGATGTCCCTTTAACCGCCCCAAACAGCATGCTGGGACTACTGAGCTGCGGCAGGCAGCTTCTGCAGTTCCTCCTTCCTTCCCTCCTCACTCTGGGGAGACACTACAACTGCATTCCTCTGGTCAGGGAAAACATCCAGCCCCGCCCAAAGGGGAGAACCCTTCCTTCTAAAAACTGAGCACCAGCCTGCGTACCTGTGTGGCGAGGCAGCCCAAGCTTGGGTTTGGAGGCCTCGGTAATAGGAAGGCGGAGGAGCTATTTTCTCCTCCTACACGTGCACCCCCATCTGTTCGAGATTTCCCTTCCAACTCCAGCTTGGCTGGCAGGCATGTCCCTAAGAAGCTGCAGGCCAAAATGGAGAGAGAGAACGGACTCCCTCCTCCACACATCCTGACTTGCTGCCAATTGCCGGAAAAAGAGGGTAACATTTGGGCATTTACCAGAAGACAAGGATGTGCCTTTTCATTTGTCTTTTATTTTACATTTAAAAAGAGGTTATTGCTCTAACTGGATCAGAGGTAAGGACCTCTCCCCTAAGGAGCCTTGGCCTTGCAGCCCCATTCAGCAGGGATGGAAGTCACAAGACAATGAGTGGAGCCTCATGCCCTTCCATGAGGAAGCCCTTAGTATTGCTGACATCTGCCTTTTACCCTGTCTCTCCTCCCTCCCTGTGCTGCCACACTGGGGCCAAGCAGAGTGGTGGCTGACCTAGCCGGGAGAGCTCTTGTAGACCGGAAGGAAGGGGTGGTCATTGGGTGATGGCTTTCAGCTCTCTGGCTTGGGGGGCGGGGGGGCCACTCGCTCTTAACGTTCAGTTCAACAGGTATTCACACAGCCTACTCTGTGCCAGGCTTGTGCTAGGCGCAGTCCTCCCACATGCCCGTCATTCGCCACCAACGGAAGGCGCAGAGGCCCATCTCTTCCCCTGCAGGCATTCAGCAGCCGTAACTTGTCAGTCCCAGGGAAGAGTCTGCCTTCCCTTATCAAGCACCATTTTGTTTTGTTTTGTTTTGTTTACCAGAAAGGGGCAGTGGAGAGAGAGACCTGTCACCTCACACCACTCAGGCTCTAGGGAAGGACATGAGGACCCTGGGTAGCTTTCACAGAACCCTGGATGAGATGGCGAGATATGGAGACCCCAGAGGCCAGGGCTGCTCTGACTGTCCACGGTAATGGCTCAGGCCTGTCTTCCAGCAGTTTCCACTCCAGAGCGGGTGACTCAGCAGCCCCTAGGATGTCCCACGTGGACATACCTTTTCAGTTGTGTAAGCCAGCATTGTTCCAACTCCAAGAGACTCTTCCTCAAGAAATGGGGCCAGCACCTCCCAGGTCTCCTTCTCACTTTGTCTTCTTAAGACTCCAGACTAATGATGTTATAGTCGGAATAAGGGCCAAAGAAGACAGAGGCCTCAGGCAATCAGCTCGGGGAATTCCTCTGCCCTCTGGAGTGAAGCCCTTCAGTCGTGTTTTCCAAAGAGACAAAACAGAACATCTTACACGCTCGCCAAGTTGTGCGTCACACCACAAACAAGTCCTTGATGGCTGGATCCATGACCCTGCCCCATGGCTTCCCTGATGGCTCTCGGTCTGAAAGACACCGCTGGAGTCAGTCTAGGTGCTTGTCATCTCCCAAGAGCTTTGTGCATTTTCTCAAAGAGGAAGCCGGTCCAGGAGAGGCGAGGAGGCAGAAAGAAGGCTGTGTCTCATGCAGCTTTGCCTTTTCCAGAATGGGGCCAGGCCTTTTAGTTTTGTGGCTTGTTTATTTTTTTGCAGAATTTGGGTTTGTAGTTCAGCCTCCTTCACCAGACTAGGATGGGGAAGAGGGAGAACAGTGCAGCTAGCTGGGCCTCCCACCCACCATGGTCCTCCCTGTCCCTGTGCCCATGGACCTGGAGACCAGCAGAGAAGAAAAATGAAATCCTTCTCCCTGCAGACAGGCAGTCATGCTTCGATGATGTTCACCGAGGGCTTGTTTGGAAACTGGGAGGAGAAAAATGAGAGAAGCAGCCAGGGCTAATCGAATAGACTTCTTGCAAGGTTGGAAATGGGGGGAGGACACGAGAAGGAAGGGCTGCCGCCTGAAAGCCAGGCTCTTGTCCCGCATAGAAGGGAAGGAGGAGCCCTGCCTGCCTGTCTCGTCTCTCTGCCTTCTCAAACCCAGCCTTCGGCCTCACTCACTTAGCTGCCAAGACTGGGTGCCAGGCCCTGGACCCCCAGCCCCCGGTCCACCCCCAGCAGAGCCATCCCGCCGGCTGGTTCTCTCCCATCCTGCAGACCTGCCTCTGAGCGCGGCCTCGGCCCCTGACACTGTCGACGTGCTTCTGGAGATGGGGGTTACTAAGAGGCTTCAGGAAAATGCTCCAGAGAGAAGCCAAGAGAGAAGACAGTAAGCCAGGGGGTGTGAGGAGATGGGAGGGAGGAGGAAATGTAGAGAGGGCCAGATGTTTGTTTGTTGGATAATCATCGTCAGAACCATGAGATCCTCCCTTCTCTACCGTCTCTTCTGAGCGGCTCAGAGCAAGCACTGACAAGGTTTTCATATCTGTTTTGCAGAAGAGGAAATGAAGGTACAAAGAGGTGAAGCACCTGCTCAAGGTCACACAACACGGCAGGGGCCGAAATGAGCCCAGAACCCCCTATTCGTGCTGTCCCACACCAACCAAGCGTTCTGCCCTCCCCACTCACAGCATTTTCTTAACCCCACTGGCCCCTGGCACCCAGCCATAGGAGAAGGTCCGAAATCCACGTGCAGTGTCCCCTGCGTCACACCGGCAGCGGCCAAGCTCGGCTCTGCCCAGCTGCATGCACGCCCGGCCCCGCGCTGACCCTGCTGCAGCCCAGGGGCTGCCCACCCAGGCCGGAGACCTGCGCTCACCTTGCTGCGGAGGAGACCTCCCCCTTGGTGCTCTGGTGTGCTGGTTTCCGACGCGCTCTTGGTTTTCTCCTTGTTGTTATTGGGTTCATTGTCCTTGATAATGTCATACTGGCGGCAGAAGAGAGCGATGACGCCTGGGGGGGTGGAGGGGGGGACAAGGGAGAGCAGTGAGACGCCAGAGCTCCAGCGCCCCCACCCGTTTCCTTCCCACTGGCACCTGCTGAGCTCTGGGTGGCCTCTGGCTCCTGCCTCACCGGCCCCCCGCCGGCCACCCCCTGCCCCGAGTCTCCCGCTTCCCTTCGTCAAACCCCTGACAGCTCTCTTTTCCAGTGAGGGGAAATAGAAACAGTAATGCCCGCCGAGCCGGGCACGGGCACGGCCAATGCCCCCAAGTCCTCAGAGCGCTAGGAGGGCACCTGTAGTTCGCAGTGAGGGCACCGACGTAGAGAACCTAGGAACCCGCTCAAAGTCCCGCGGTGCGGGGAGCCGGGGTGTGCGCTCCAGGGTCTGCGCTCGGCTAAATGCTTATTGTTAGCAAACTACTAATATGTGAACGTGATAGTTTTTGAAAGCCAAATACTATTAAGGAAGCCAGCTCCAATTCTGGTAGGTGTCTTCTCCATTTTTACCTCTGCTTTATTTATAGTGCTATTTCCGGATCCACCTGCTTTAGATCCTATCTTTTGACTTTCCACCTTGGTAGATACAGGCTATCATCTCCCCCCACGTCCTTTCCTGTCATCCTAACAGATCACAATCACAGTCTTGGGGTAGTTCACCACGTTTATCTTGTTACGATTATGTAAATACTATCTATGCCCTGTCTGATAATGCACCAGAAACCTCTTTGGTACAAGCCTTTGTTTTTTCTTTTTTCCCTTTTTTTTTTTTTTTTACAACTGCCTGTTTTTCGATGTGCCTACAAAATATTTTTTCCAGATGCTTCTACAATACAGCCTGCTCTCTCAACCACCAAACTAAGACAGCTTTGGCATGGTGTTCAAATCCCTCAAAACGGACTCCAGCCTACTTTATAGCCTCACCTTCCTTCACTGTCCCCCTTTCTACTTTCTCTCTTGGGTCACAGCTGCACTGAGCCAGACTGAACTGAATTTGTTTCTTATACATGTTGTCAACAGAACCCTGTTCCCTTTTTTGGCTGCCTGGTGAACTCCTATTCATCCTTCAAAGCTCAATTCCCATCCCACGTTTCCTCCTCTCTGTGTTTTTCCTAATTTCTACTGCTAGAATTAATTCCCTCTCCTCTGCCCCCATACCTGGCACCCATAACACTGAATTATAGTTAAGTAGGGGTCTGGCTTCTCCTAGAGCCAGTTCCTGCAAGCCCCGGGCTCTTCTTAGTCATGACTGTAGTACTATCTGGAACGGAGAGGCCATTCAGAAAATGCTGGTTGAGTTAAGTACCGAGATGAAATGTGTTATTTATCCTCGAGTAGCTCACAGACAAGTGGGAAAAGGCAGAGACGTGAGCCCAACGACCTCATCTAAGAGGAGCTACAGGGAGAGACAAGCAGTGCCATATGCTCATGGACAGACTGGGGACATTTTATGGAGGCAGACTCAGAACCAGGGCTAGAAGGAGGAGTAGTAGGTTTAAAAGAGTGTCCCAAGCCCGAAGCACCTGGAGGCCCGGCACCCCAGAAGGAGGCGTGGCTTCTGCAGCCAGGGCCAGAAGGCAAAGGGGCTTTGGGTGTGTCTGCCCCAGGAGCCCAAACTACTCCCGAGGGAGGGAAGGGCAAGGGCTCAAATAACGGGTCCTCCAAGGCAGCTAGCTCTCAATCCGCTAAGTTTCTCGTGAGAGCTAAGCTAGAGAATGGGTCCCATCTGGTCCCCAGAGCAGGACTTCAAGACTACTCACATCACCTCTCAGCTGCCTCCACTCTTGGGAGGAAAGGGGCCTCCCTTCCCCAGAGGCCAAGTGAGGAAGAACCTGGAGGCACTCACCGGCCCACATGAACAGGACCACTACGATGATCAGCACCTCCCCGGTCCGCAGCTGTTGGCTCCTCCCCATCTCCTTCATGGTCACCTCATCTGCGGGGAGGGAGACACTGGGTCCGAGGTTCTTTTAGTCCCCAGCCACCCCTCTAGGGCCAGGCCCAAGATCTTAAGTGCTTATCTCTACAGGTGTCCAGACACCTAACAAAGAGATTCGAGAACATGCTGATGGCTACTTGGGGCGGCAGCCACAGGGCTTGAGCCAAAGCTGAGAGTTGATATCCCCACTGTCTCGGGGACTAGGGTGACCTCCTCTCTCTCAGGTCTGGGGGTCCGGGGAGGTAGTGGGGGCTGGTGCTTTCCTCGAGCCACCCACTGCTCTGGCCCCGACCCCCTTTTCCCCCCTAACCCCCCTAACAGTGCCAGGCCTGCCTTTGTTCTTGGATGCCATCTTCTCTGCCTCGCGAGGGGTCTTGAACAGCACTGGCTCGCTGGCGGGACTCTGGCCCTGGATGGAGATGGCCTGCACGTGCACAATGTACTCAGTGTCCTCCTCCAGGTCCCAGAGGGCGCACGAGCGGGTGGTGGTGTTCACCTCCTGGATGAAGCGCAGCATCCGCACGTCCTTCTTCTGCCGGGGCAAACGCCAGGCCCACTGTTGGTAGTGCCCAGCCACCGACCCCGCTCGGCCCCCCTCTCTGGCCGTGACAAGGGCTCACCCGGCTACTGAGCTAAAGCCTTTACACACTTAAGCTTCCTCAGGCACCCCTCATCTCTGCAGGTGGCTAAGACTATCACTAGCTCCATTTTACAGAGAGGGAGACAGTGTGGGTGCCGAGAGGTTAGAAAAGTTGCCCGAGATCGTCTCTCCAGTGAGAACTTGCACCGGGTCCCGAACTCAGGTCTGTGTGAGATCAAAACCAGACTTTCGATTCCCAGTTTCCAGTCAAAGGCCCCAGAGCCCTCCTCACTGATCCATTCCCCTCTGGGGTCCCCATTCCAAGCCATATGTACAATTCTTCCACCTGTCTCCTCTTGTTCTAAATTCCTTTTTCCTTTCTGTTTCTGCACACCCTCCTCCCCATCCCCTGCTACTATCTTGATGTGTCCTCCCCTCCCAGCCCTTCAAGGGTTACCTGCTGAGAGATGGCAAATCCGATGACGACCTCATCTTCCAGGACGTCCCAGCTCACCACCGCAGAGTTGGCCTTGAGGTGCCTGACAGTGACATTCACTGGGGCCGAGGGGCTATCTGGGGGTGGGGAGGCACCTGAGCCTGAGCACCCCCTGCTGAGGCCCAGGCCCACTAAGTGGGAACCTGGGGAAGGCCACGCAGTGGGGGAAGGAAGAAAGCAAGACGTCCAATGGGGTTGGCACGTGGGTCTCTGTTCATTAGTGGTCCAAGAGTGAGGCCTGAGAGGCCCAGGCTCCTCGTGTCCAGGGTGGGAGCCCCCACAAGTCACACTGGCCCTATCCGGGGCCAAGCTAAAACTGATGGGCCTGGGCCAGGGCCAGATCTAATGGAAGGGTGGTAAAAGGTGGGGAGCCAGACATAGGGGAGGCTTAGGTGGCTAGGTTTGCAGGTGCCGAAAGTTAGTCTGATGGAAAGCAGTAAAAAGGACTCCCAGTCCAGTGCTCTTTCTACAATACCACACTGTTACGTGAGTGACCTTGAGGGAAGGAGAAAGACCCAGAGCCAGGCTAGGATGAGCCCTGGGCTGGGAGTGAGGATCAGGAGAGGAACCCCCATTATCGCAGTGAGGCAGACAGAATGCAGCCTGGGGAAGGGTCTACGTGAGCCTCTTCTCCACACTCTGCCAGCCCCAAGAGGCAAGTGGGGAGGTGGCAGGGGAAGATGGGGTCACTCAGAGCAGGCTCTCTCAGGGGAGAGTCAAGAGTACAGGCTAGGCAGGGTCTTCTGCATGTGGGAAGAGGATGAAAGGGGATCAGTCGAGAAGGGAGTGGGAGGGAGACAGGGATGGTGGAGATCAGGGCAGGAAGAACCTCTCTAGGAGGGGGGCCCTGGAGTCACACAGTGTCTACATCTCCCAAGGGGCAAGTGCGGCAAGGGAAAGACCTGGCCCTGAGCAGCACCCTTTGCCCCACACAGGAGTGGACCTGAGGCCCCAGGGGCTGGGCCTGGGGCGACAAAGCTATCGGTGGAGAGAGAGACAGAGGGACACAGACAGGTGGCGGCAGACACAGAACCAGAAAACAGACAAGTGGGCTATCAGAGACAGACGGAGAGAGGAAGCAGAGAGAGAGAGAGAGAGAGAGAAAGCACTGAGCCACAGAGAGATGGGTAGAGGGAGTGATGAGTGAGGTGCCAGAAGCCAAAGGGACAGATACAGAGCCCCAGGAGAGGCTGGGCTGGGTGAGGATGAGGCCGGCGCTGGGGGCAGGCCAGACCATGACTGCGGCGGGCTCAGGGGTCCACCCCATCCATCCCGAGCTCTAGGGTGCCAGTCTCCATCCCCCTCACACTTGCTCACGCAAACTGGGACCCCATCCTGCTCTGACCTGCAGAGTTGTCCTGCAGGGCTTTGGGGACAGGGAGGGAGGCCCAAGGTGGGGGGACTGGTGTCCTCAGCTGCTCCCCAGGCCAGAGAAGGGAGCTCAGCTCGGGCACCTGAGGCAAAGGCCCGGAGTCAGGGCCATGGGATGAGAGGACTGGGGATCGCAAGACCCTACACCCCCAAGGCTGGGGTGGCGGGCCAGGGGTCGGGGGCTGGAGGACGGGCCCGGGAGTCAAGAGGTGGGGAAGAGGCCGGGGCCGGGCTGGGGGGGCGGGGAGCAGGAAGGGGCCCGAGGACTCCCGCCCACCCGCCCGCCCCGCGCGGAGCGCCCCCCCTGCGCCCCCTGCCCGGGCCCCCTTACCCGCCTGCACCAGCGCGAGGCAGACGCAGCCCAGCCACAGGCGGAGCGCGGCGCGGGGCGGCCCGGGGCGCATGGCGGCTCCTCCGGCCGGCCGGCCCGGGGCGGCGCAGGGGGACGCGGTTCCGGCGCCCGGCGGCCGCTGGCGCTCGCGCTCCGGCCCGCTGCCCGCCGGGCCCGGCTGCCCCGCGCCGCCCCGCGCCGCCTGCATGTCGGCTCCGCGGACGGCGACTCCCGCGCGGCGGCGGCGGCGGCGGCCGCGTCCACGTCGGGCGCCCGGGGGGCGGGGCGCCCCCGCTGCGGGGAGAGGCGCGGGGCGGGGTGAGGGCGGAGGGCGCCCCCCACGCCCGCCCCCTCCCGGCCCGCCGGCCGCCGGGGCGCCCACGGCTCGCCCGCGCGCCGGCCCTGTCCCCCCGCACCCGGCCCCGCGCCGGCCCCAGCCCTGCCCTTCCCCCAGGGAGAGGGCGGACGCGCGCTCCAGACACTTATCGGTGTCCCCCGGCCCCCACCACCCTCCCTCGGCCTGGGGGTCCTCACCCCCTACCCCACCCCACACCTGAGGCCTTGCCGGGGCCGGGACAGACGTGAGCAGAGGGGAGGGTCACAGCATGTGTGTGTGTGTGGGGGGGGTTGTAGACTAGAGAGCCGAGTAAGTGCTGGGGTGTATACAGTAGGTGCTCAGTGTTTACCGCGGCCGGGAAGAGGGTGCTCAGACTCACTGGAGACCTAGCTCTGTGAGCCCGGCCAGTCCTTCCCCTTCTTCGGGCCTCCATTTTTGGCTCCATGAGAATAACAGCCCGCACCTACTGGGTGCCAGACCCTGTGCCAAGAGCTTGACTTGCATCGTGCCCCTTCTCACTGAACCCCTTAAGGGGCGCTCTGCGGCCCCCGTTTTGCACAGGAGACTGCAGCTCGGAGAGGTCACCTGCCTTGCCCAAGGACCCACAGCAGAAACAGATTTGAACACAGGCTGATCTGACTCCCACGCGTGTGCTTGACTCGACTGTCTCCCCAGCCAGAGTGAACTCACGCACCCTACCATCCCTGAGATCCTAGAATTTGCCTGTACCAGATGCTCCCCAGCCAGAGAACAATCTGGAACAATCTCTTCCCAAGAGCGGGTGAGGGAAGAGTGGCTCCAGCCCCCACCCCCACCATTCTGGCCCCGCTGAGTGCTGTGAGCAGGGAGTGAGCTAATGACTCTAAAGTGCAGGGGGCTGTGGAGACTTGGCAAGTAACCCCAGTTAATAAAGGGCGCGGATGGCTCCTTCCTCACCACCTTGGGGACACCCCTATGCCTACTGCTGTCCCTGCCTTGGTCTCACACACTCTTCTGCCCAATCCACCCCATGTCTGTTCTTGAAGAGGCAGAGAGCGGCCCTGCACTTACCACCCTCTCCCTAACGGGGGACCTCCGCCAAGAGCCCGCTGCGAGGGAAGGCCCCCACCTTGTGGCACTCCCCACCCTGAGTCCCAGTCAGAGAAACAAGGTTGAGGAGGGAGGCATGGACCAGGGCCCCAGGGCCCTCAACACGGAGAGACCCCCACATCTCCAGATGAGCCCCTCCCATCTGAAATTCCACCGTTAAGGGGCATTCCTTTGGGTCTTCCCCCCCCCCAAAGATTTTATTTATTTATTTGACAGAGAGAGAGAGACAGCAAGAGAGGGAGCACAAGCAGGGGGGGTGGGAGAAGCAGGCTTCCCGCCCACCCCCAGCAGGAAGCCGGATGCGGGGCTGGATCCCAGGAGCCCGGGACCATGACCTGAGCCCAAGGCAGATGCTTAACGACTGAGCCACCCAGGCGCCCCTCCTTTGGGTCTGAAAGGCCTTTTGGTCTTCCAGAGGCTCCAGGAAGGGCTAATCCTTTTTGAAAAGGGACACTTTGCAAAGTTATCCCATAGAATGTCTTCAAAATCTCCCTCGCCCACCATTTTAGATCGAGAAACTGAGGTCCAGAGATGGAAATAGCTCCCCGAAATTCACAGTGGGTCAGGAGCAGCAGTGGGGCTCTTCTCTCCCAATGCCCGCCCCAGGACTTCTTGCACTGACCCCCAAGTTTCTATGGGTCACCTTGGAAAGGGTAGGATGCGAGGGGGCTCCAGGGTTCATACTGAGGGCGGACCCCAACCGGCCAGCCCCTCGGTACCGCCAGGACTGCTCTGCTTGGCAGGCTGAAGCCCCCAGCCCCATCGGCTTCCCCAGCCACATACCTTGTGCTGGGGTGAGGCTCATTTGGGACCTCCACCTGTTTGGGAGCAGGAGCCAAGGAACCAAAGCACCTCCCTCTCCTCTCTCTTCTCTCTCTCTTCACTCGGCAACTGCCTTCCGCCCCACCCCGCCCGGCCCCGCCCCACCAGCTGCAGCTTGGCCCTTAGGGACCCCCCAACCCCAGCAGGCAGGATAAGACAACCGGGGGCCTGCAAGAGCAGCTGGAGTCTCCTTAGGCCTCATCGCAGGAGCCAGCAGGAAGGAGAGGGGTCAGTTAGAGGTCACAGAGTCCACTCCTGTCCCCGCTAGGGAGAAAAAGAGAGAAGGGAGAGGGTCCTGGTGGGGTCTGGAGTCCTGCCTAGCGCGGGGGAAGGGGGAGCCCGGGCGCCACCTGCTGGCCTCTCCAGGTATAACCCCGGGTAGATGTAGGGCACTGGGAGGGGGGTGATGGCAGCGTCTAAGACTTTGAGAGGGAGGGGGAAAGTGGTTGGAGGAGGAAGTGAAAGACAGGGAGGATTCGGAGAGTCGTGCCTGTGGGGGTGTAGCCTTCCCCGGCCCCATGATGCATGGGGTGCTTGGGCATGACCACAATTCCGGGGAAAGCCTTCTTGCCTGGAGTCTGGCAATCAGTGGAAGCTGGGTAGGAGGTGGGAAGAATTGCGAGGATTTAGAGCCCCTGGTGATCTTGGGAGTGGGCTTCAGGACCAATTGCTGTGTGGCCACCATCTGTACACCAGTTCTTAGCACAGGGCTACAAGCAGTAGGCACTCAATAAATGTGTGTTGAATTTATGGAATAAATTTGCTCTTCCAGCATGTACCTACTGAGTACCTATTATGTACCAGGCTCGGTGCAACATTCTGGAAATATGGCAGTGGAAGAATGAATGAATGAATGAGTGAGGATCTAGGTGGGGATGGAGCGGTGGGCCTCTGCCCTCTCAGGCTGCATTGGTTTCCATCTGGGTGACTCCACAGACCTCTCCAAGGGGGCTGGCTAGTCATGAGTGCTTGGATCCTCCGGAGTGCCCAGAGCTGCCCCCAGTCCTAGTACCTCACTCAGGCTGCAAGTGCCCAGGCCAGACCCCAGGTAACCATTTAGAATGGGAAGCCTCCCCTGCACAGCCTAGAATGGTCATGGTCCTGTCTAGGGAGTTCCTTAGATATACACACCCCAAATCACAGGAAGAATTAGGAGAAGGGCAGGAGATTGCTTTGGGTATATAAATAATCAAGCACCTACCAAGAACTTGACTTTTTGTCCCGTTATTCTGAGTCTTAGGGGTCACGTGTTGTTGGCTCCCATTCCAGATCAGGAAGCGGAGGCTCAGAGAGGTGTGAGAACCTGCCCTGGATCACACAGCCAGTGAATTATGGAGTTTGATCCAGGCTGCCTACCCCCTCCCCTCACCTCTGAGGGATCCTTAGGGCAGGGATCCTGGCCCAGGGTTCACTAAAGGACGTACAAGCAGGGGCTTGCGGCTTACAGAGGCAGTTGCTAAGCCCGGGCCCAAGACCACACCAGGGAAGAGACCTACCGCTCGCCAAATATCTTCCATGTGCTAGCACATTACACACATGAGAGATGCTTCTTTTGAATCCTCACAACGCTGAGGAGTCAAGATCGTTATACTCATTTTATAGATGAGGAAACTGAGGCTCCAAGTGAGGAAGTGGCTTGCCATGGGAGACCCTGGTCTGGCCTGCCCAATCCTCAAAGTCTCCATCACAGCAGTGATGACACCAGCCCAGTTCAATGTTTCCTGAGTGCCTGGGCCAGGCCAGCCTGGGCCTGGGTGCTGAAGACAAAGTGATGAACCAGATCGGTCCTAGGCCCTGAAGAGCTCCCATGGTAGAGGAGAGAGATGTTTAAAATAGAGAGGACACGACCCTCTGCACCATGAGGCACCAAGGATCTAAAGAGGTCAGAAGGGAGCATTAATTTAAAAGGAAAGCAGGGAGGCCTTTTTGGAGGAGGTGATGCCTGAGCTTAACTAGTACTGGGAGTCAGGTGGGAATTAGTCATATGAGGGAAAAAAGAATCTTTGTGGGGGGAAACAGGGAAGACAGGAGGATGGCAGGGAGGGGTGAGAGGGGTTGCTACAAGCTCATGGGCTGTGATGATGGGAGCAGGAAAAACAGCCCGGATTTGAAAGGCTGTTCCAAGCTGCAAGAGAAGTTGGGCTAGGGAGGGCTTAATTCATGCAAGAAGTATGTATGAACACCTACAAGTACCAGGTCCTCAGCGAGGTCCTGGGGGCACAGCCGTGACCAAGCTGATAAGATTCCCGCACTCATGGATCTCACATTCCAGTGGGAGAGGTAAAACAGTGAGCTAATGACTAAGTGATAGCCCTTCGGAGACCCTTAGGGGCTATGAAAAAGATGGAGTGCTGGGGTACAGAATGGCTGGGCGGGGTGATGTTAGCTGGTGTGCTGTAAGGGGCGAGTCAAGGCTTTCTGATTGGGCAAAAGAGACTTCCTCAAATCTCTTCAGTTCTTCAGCATCTACAGAGGAACCAACTTCCATCTGACAGCACCCAGAGAGGTTAAGAATCTCGCCCAACCTCACACAGCCAGTCAAGGGCAGCTCCATGCCTCAAATTGCCTCAAACCCTGGGGCCCATTTTACCCTTGGAGACAGATTCTCAGCTACAAACTATGGTTCCCCAAGATCCCTCAAGAGCAGTGGGGCCAGAGGCCCTGTTTTAGGGGCCCAGATGTGGAGGGGGCTGCAGTAGGAAGTTAAGGCTCCTGGAGTAAAACCTCTTTCCTACCAGGGAGGGGCGGAAGGACAAGAGCCTGGGAATCAGATGGCCCTTAGACTCCGACCTCAGCTCAACCTTGACCGGCTGGGTGACCTCAGGTACCACCATCTGAAGTGAGGGTCCCAGGCTGGAGGGCCTGCCCACCTCTCTCATCCCAGGTACTAGAGGGCCTTCGTTGGCCTGAAGGAACATGGTCCTGCAGAGCCAGGAATGGCCAGCAGAGGGCGCCTCGTTGGCCATAGTGAAGCCAATGTTGCCCAGAGTAGGAAAGGCTCCAGGAACCCAGCCCTGACTGGGGGAGGCTGCCCTGCTTTGCCCTGGAGGCCAGCTGCCAGGTGGGCAGACCAGAGACTCAGCAGCCAGGCAGGACGTAGGTCTTGTTGTCCCTGCACCGTGCACGAGTCACTGCCCTTTCGGAACCTCGGTGTCCTCATCTGTAAATGGGCCTAACAATAGCGCCTGTCTCTCAGGTCTCTGTGAGGGGACAGTGAAGAGCAACCACATAAGGGCTGGATATATAGGGGCTGCTATTTTTATTAGCAGTAGCAGTAGTCATATCTTCAAGTGTCTGACGCAAAGGGTACCCAATCAGGGGTGGCTATGACAAAGACAATGATGATGACAATGATGTAAAACTCAGTCACTGTTTATTTTGAGTTTCCTAAGCAGGGAGCACCAGCACCTACTGATCTGGGATCCTGCAGTGACAGGGAGCTCACGATCTCCTTAGCAGCCCATTTGCACTGTCAGAACATTCTCTTGCTGAAAGCTCCCTCCTGGACGATGCCACCCAAGCCCAACGCCTTGCTCAGGTTGACCTGTCTGGTCAGGCCTCTGACCTCAAGCTCCCTCACTTCCAAGGGGTCTGCCTGAGAGGCCCATGAGGTTGGGGAGCCAGGACATCGGCTGCTGGATCCCTGCCTTTGCTGGAAGGGCGGGGAGCTCACAAGTGAACCCAGGGAGCTTCACCAGCAAAAGATTCCTGGTGGGTCTTGTTGCTGTTCAGAGTTCCTTGTCTGCTGACTGGGAAGTTCCTGCTGTCCCTTGGACCTCTCTTCACTCCCCAGTTTCCAGAATGACTGGGGCTGGAGAAGGAATCTGATGACCCAGAGCTATAAGTCCAGGAACCCTGGCATTCTAGTTGGGAGGCCTCAGCTCCTGTCCCACCTATTGCCAGGCCTCCTCATCTGTGTTTGTGGGTCCCAGGCAAGAGCTCATAGGTCAGGCACCAACAGGTCTCGGGGGGAGGGTAGGAGCCAGACAATCCTGGACTCAAACCTTGGCTTGGCCCACACCTGCTGTGGCAAATCCCCCCACCTCTCTGAGCCTGTTTCCTCACTGGGCGCCTGTCTCAGAGTGGCATTGTGGGGGGTGCAGGGGTTATACGTGAAAAGGAAAATGCAGCACTGGGCACACAGTAAGTATCTATAAAGGTAGCAGTGAGTATTATAAAGTAGAAGTCCCTCATTCCCTAGCCCCTCCTTGTGTCTGAGGGGGCCAGGGTGGCTCTGGGAGTGGGTGATGTCCGGATCCGTTTCTCAGTTATCGGGCACCTTGCGCGTGTGTGCTCACAAGGGGGCGTGGGTGTGCACACATGTGCATTGGGCGTGCGTGCACGTGCAAGCATGTGTGTGAGTATGCGTGCGTCTGTGTGCTTGTAGCTAAGGCCGTCCGTCCCAGTGATTCCCAGGGCGCGTGCATACTTGCAGGTCCCCGCGCAGCATCCCTGCACTGATTCAGGAGACCCCTCTGGTCACTGTTACTATGGAAACCAAGAGGAAATCCCCAGCTCCAGGGAGAGCCCAAGGTGCCAGAAAGGAGAGCTGACCCAGTCTTCCCAGCAAGGGAGACAGATCAGGAGCACGAGGCTCCTGGGATATGGCAACCTCAGCCCCTGGGGGTTAGGCTGTGGGACTCTGGGTCCCTTGGAACCCTCTGGGAAGCCCACACTTCTCCAAGGCATCCTGGCCCACTGGAAAGAGCTCCAGAAACAGAGCTGGGTCCCATGCACAGTCTCAAGCAGGGAACTCCATCTCTTTGTGCCTCCACTTCTTCGTCTATAAGATGGGGACAAGAGCGGGTGCCTCCAGGCTGTATGAGTGTGCACCCCTGAGCCGCGCAGTGTCACAGGGCAGCTTCTTTCACGTGCACCACCCTCCGGTGTCTTGTGGGCTCCTCACAGCAGCTCTAGGAAGGAGGAAGTTCCCAGCAGAACGGAAGCTCCAGAAGAACACAGCTGGCCACGCTGGAATCAGATCTGCTGCCCCCACTGCTGGGGGCCCAGCCCTGCAGCATGTGTGCAGTCCCTGAGGCCATGGAGCCACGCTGCAGAGGTGACTGGGGAGTCCATCACTCTTCTGGGTTGGGAGGGGCAGGGGGAGAGTCCTCATGAGGCCATGAGCCCTGGGCAACCCCCCAGGGTAGAGCTGGGCTGCTACAAGGCTTCTGGGAGACAGATCCCAGTTTAGGAAGGACTTTTAAAAAATGTTTTTGGGGACTCCTGGCTGGCTCAGTCAGAAGAGCTTGCGACTCTTGATCTTGGGGTCATGAGTTCGAGCCCCACATTGGGCGTAGAGACGACTTAAATAAAAAAACCTAAAAAAAATGTTTGACTCTTTACATTTTGACTCAAGCCTCAAATGAGGTTGAGTGCATGCACACAGGTTGTAGACATGCACACAGAATTGTGTATACAGTTACAAGTGGACACTCAGCCTCTTGCCCTTTATCCCACTTCCAAGAGTGACTGTTCCCTTTGCAGTGACCCCAGGAACTATTTTCAAATAGTCAGAGATACACCAGGAGGAGCTGCAGGAGCAAATAGAATGTGTAATGCAATGAAAATGTGTAAGAAAGATCCAAATGCTTATTTGCCAGAAAAGGTGTCACAGAAGGGGTCACTTCTGATTTGAGGAGGGGGCAAAAGGATGGGCCTGGATGGGGGAGCTAAGGCAAGCCATCGAGCCTGAGGCCCTTCCAGCTAAGAGTTGCTTTCACCAGCAGAGGGAAGAGGGAATATTGTGCAGACAAGGGGTGGCTGGGATGTGACCCCAGCTGCCTGCATCACTTCACCCCACCCCCACCTAGGTTAAAACCCACATGCAGGGATCTGGGGTTCAGCCAAGGCTCCCCCAGCCTTGGCTCCAGATCCCTTCTTCAGCGTAGGGCAGATCCTGGCCATCTGTAGAGGAGGTGCTGGACCTCAGGGGCGTTATCAGAGGAAGGTGGAGAGTAGGAGCTGAAGTGGGAGGCAAGGGTTGAGCATGTCATGGAGAGTCTCCAATGCCCACTTACTCTGGTAGGCAGTGGGGAGCCATGGAAGGTTATTAAGCAGGGAGGAAGGGGATTAGATGTGGAGAAACCAAAAGCTGGGGAGCTGTAAGAGGACCAGGTGACAATACAGGGCCACCAGAGGAGGGAGTGGGACGGGATGGTTTGTGGGGAGAGGACAGGGTAGGCCTGAGAGGCATCCTTTGGTTGAACTCTCACTTGGGAAGGAAGGAGGGGTGGGATGGAGAGGAGGGAGGGGTTCCTGGAGGGGACCCAGGCACAGGGCAGGCTGGGTGGAGGGCCATGAGTTGGATGCTGGTTGGCTTGAGTCTAAGGTGCCTCTGGGCTTCTGACAGCAAGTCCGGGAAGTGGCTGGAAAGAAGTCAGAGTGAGTGGGATTGTCTTTGTCAACTTTCCCAAAGCTGGGAAGGAGCCAGGTCAAGATCTGAACCCGGGTCTGTTTCCCTCTGATGTCTGTAGGTTCACAGTGAGGGACCAGCAAAGGGGTACCTTTGGGTCCTGGATTCTGAGCTTGGCAGAGAGATGAGCTGCTCTTACCCAGGAGGGAGCTGGTGCTTTTCTCAGGGGCACTGCAGCCATCCTGCTGCCACAGAGCCCAGGAACCTCAGGGGCTCTGCAGGCAGGATCTTCAAGCCCAAACTTCTGCTCTGCCGAGGGGCCATTTCTTTCTTTCTTTCTTTTTTTTTTTTTAAAGATTTTATTTATTTATTTGACAGAGAGAGACAGTGAGACAGGGAACACAAGCAGGGGGAGTGGGAGAGGGAGAAGCAGGCTTCCCGCGGAGCAGGGAGCCCGATGAGGGGCTCGATCCCAGGACCCTGGGATCATGACCTGAGCTGAAGGCAGACGCTTAACGACTGAGCCACCCAGGTGCCTGAGGGGCCATTTCTAACCAGCCCCCGCCTTCCTGATCGCCCAGCACCAGTTCGCCACCTGGAGCTGACATTAGCTGTGTGCAGCCCAGTGTCCCAGACAGTACAGGCTTCCTCTCATTAATCCTCACAAAGCCCCTCCAGGGAGACGTTAATATTATCGTTTCCATTGTATAGATGAAGGAACGAACTGAACCTTCCAGAGGTGAAGGGCTTTGCCCCCCTCCACTGTGGGGGTGGGGGGTGGGTCAGGTTGGCCCAGCAGCTCTCTGAAGGGACCCCACCCTACCCTGATTTCAAGTCTGCAGTCCCAGCTCCCAGGACTTTCCCAACACCCCCACCACCCTCATTCTGTTCTTCATGGCCCAGCTCCCTTGGGAACAGCCAGACCCGCCCCCTCCCCCTCCCGGGCTGTGCTCTTGGCAGCTCTGCCGCCCTGGGCTCTGGTCCGGGGGTGGTCCCCGGCGGTGAGAGGGGCGGGTGGGCAGAAGCTGGGATCAGTTGGGCTGAGACTGGGGCATGCGGAGACCCCCAGGCCTCCACCTTTGGGTCCACGGTGCTCCAGGCTGGGGTGGGCAGGGCCCTTTGGAAAGGGGTGGCTTGAGGTTTAATCACTTTATCAATGTTTGTTTGTGTAATTCAGCCCTGAGATGCTTTTCCTTCCATCTGTCCCCACCATCTGCTCCCATCAGGATTTTCCAAACCATTTGGGACCTAAGAGGGGAGGGTGGGGGCTGTGCCTCTGAGGGGGCTGGGGAGGGGCTGCCTCCACCTACCTCACTGAGAGTTTCCAGAGGAGAACCTGGGCTCCTGAGTCACATGGAACTGGGTTCAAATTCTAGCATTGTTACTTTCTTGTTGTATTACCTCCAGCAGGTGACCTGACGTCTCTGAGCCTAAGTCTCCACATCTGTGAACCAGCAGTAACATTACTGACTCCTCAGGATTAGTTCAAATCAAAGGAGGTGATATATGCAAAGTACTCTGCATACAGTAGGTGCTCAAGAGATAGGCAGTCCCGGGACACCTGGGTGGCTCTGTCGGTTAAGCTGTCTGCCTTCGGCTCAGGTCATGATCCCAGGGTCCTGGGATCAGCCCCGGTGATCAGCGGGGAGCCTGCTTCTCCCTCTGCCTGCCGCTCCCCCTGCTTGTGCTCTCTCTCTGTCTCTCTGTCTCTCTGACAAATAAATAAATAAAATCTTAAAAAAAAAAAAAAAAAGAGAGAGACAGGCAGTCCCCTCTCCATTCATCCCCCACTTGCTTCTCTCTCTGGCATCCCTCTCTAGTGCTAGAGGAGGGTAGCCACCTCTGGTTTCTATACCCCAGCCCCATTCCGCAGATCCTGGGGACACCCCTCCCATGGGACTTGCACTTTCTTCCAACCCCCCTGGGTCCTGCCCATTGCTCAGTTCTCTCAATGACCCCACTCAACATCTATCCTAAGCTGTGTCTCTCCCTCCCTCCTAGATGCCTCAGTTTGGGGTGGGAGGGAGTGAGCATCATCGGCAAGGACACCCCCCCACCTTTACCCCCATAACAGGCCTTCATAGAGCCTTTCAAATCTACAGGGTTCCAGAGCCACTGGGGCCTCATCTCTACTCTGCTCATGCCCAGAACTTCAGGCCTGTGAGGGGTCTGTGAGGCAGTAAATGAGGCCCGTCTTGTCAGTACTCTGGTCAGGGGTTTCGACTGGGGATATCAAGGCACCCAGATCACTTGTGTAACCTCCCGGCTCCAAAAGGGGAAGAGACTTGCTCCAGGTCACCCAGAAGTGAGGGACCCAGGCAGGCCTCCTGACAGCTGCCCCTCTGGCCCCCTTTCCTGGGCTATATCTCAGGGCACTAGGTCTTGGGCCAAGGACCTTTGGTGTGCAGTGTGGGGGAGTCCTAAGCCCTCCGCTTTGGCTCAGGGGGGTCTCTCAGTGCTTCCTAGGCCCTGATGGGAAGTAGTGCAGAGCCTACCCGAGTCCAAACTCTGCCCCCAGATCTACCCTACTCATTCCAGGTGCAGGGAAAGTCCAAGGGAGGTGAGGCCTCCAGGGAGAGAAGACATGGTCCTGCCTTCAGAAGTCCCACCTCCTGGGGAGACAGGATTCAGACTGGAGGTCCTGAGGGCAGGGCAACAGAGTTACCCTCACAGGGAAGAAAAACAGTGGGGATGGAAGGCTCCTGAGGGGCTAAGCCAAGAAGTCAGCCTGGAGGAGGTGAAGCTGGGGTGGGGAAGTGGGAGAAAGCAGATAGTGGCTGAGCAGCACCCTGTGAGGGTAAACTGAGACCTCCCGAGGATGGAGAGGAGGATCCAGACCAGGCTGGGAAGATTCTCTGGCTTCAGGCCGAGAGAGAGGAAGGAGGGAGAGTGGGAGGGGAAGCCCCGGCAGTGAATGCATCCAGCCCCAAACAGGGAAGGCTCTCCAGGCCTAGTGGGGAGGATGGAGGGAACTTATCACTCCAAGGGCCTGGGGTGGGGGCTGAGTGGCAAGTCTCTCCCTGCCCCCCAGGTCCTCCCACTGGAGGCAGCTGGGAATCACCCACGCATGTCTGGCGTCTCTCACGCCTCCACTGGGGGTCCCAACACCAGAGCCACGGCACACAGAGGAACTGATGTTCTAGAGGGCCCAACTGTCCCCCCACCCCTCCGCCTGGCTCCCCAGCTCCTCCAGCTGAGACCTCCCCCATCCTCAAGCCAGGAAGGACTAAGGCTAGACTTTGATCACCTAAACTGCTTGGTCTGGGACCTGGAGAGCTGGGAGGAGCTGTCCAAGTCAGAAGGCAAATGCTGTGCGCTCACCTTCAAAGTAACCAGACCCATCTCTCTCTCCCTGAAGCGGCCCCCTGCTTCTACCCTGGCCCCCACTCTTCAAAGTCTGTTCTTTACAAAATGCCTGAGTAGGCTTGACCTGAAAGTCAGACCCTCACTCTGCTCAAAGCCCCATCTCACCTGGAATAAAATCTAAAGTCCTTGGAAATGTCCTAAGCACAGCCACCATCCCAACCTCTGAACACCTGTCTCAACTTTTCCCCAATCACTTATCTAATATATCATAGGATTGACTGGTATATTTTGTCCATTGTTTACTGTCCACTTCTGTAACCCCACTGCCTAGAACAATGCTGGGCACAGAAATAGTGCTTGATGAATATTTGTGCAATGAATGGATGAGGACATATGGATTCAAGTCCAAGCCTTCCACTCACCAGCTGTGAGACGCGGGAAAAATCATTTAACCCCTCTGAACCTCAGGTTGCTCATTTATGAAGAGGAGACAGTAAGAACCACCTCCTAAAGACAAAGGACAAAATTCAAGCTCAGGATGTGGGGGTTGTTGCAGAAGCTGGGGGAAGGAGGATGCAGCCCCCATCCTGGCAGGAGGAGCTGCGATGGGGGTCAGTGACTCCGGAGAAGGGCTGTCCTGTCTATGGGTGAGGTGCCTACGCACTTCAGAACTCCCCCCAGGATGGAGATGCTTGCTCCCCAGTCTTCACATATGACCAGAGGCGGAGGATGGAGGGGGGTATGAGAGGAGCAATTTAGATCAGTGTTGGGAGGTGGGATTCATTCTGAGAGGAGTCCTGGGATGAGATCCGGGGCGGTGGGCAGGAGATGGGGGCGGGGCTCTCTAAGGCCGAGGTGGGGTAGGGGGCGTGTCTGGCCCCCAGAAGACCTCCCGGACTGGAAGAGTGGGCGCTGCCCCCTCGCGGAAGAGCCCCCAGCTCAGTCAGTTCGCGAGTTGAGGCGCGGGGGTAGGGAGGGTGCCTATCGAACCGCCCAGGCTCCGGATTCCGCCTGCGGAGGGACGTACAGCTCCGCGCCCAGGTAGGAACGGGGGAGGAAGGCGGGCGGCGCGGCCAGGGTTGTCCCCGGTTCGGAAAGAGGTCTCTGGGCACTTACCCCCCCGACCCCACTTGGGCTACCTGAGTCGAGATGCTGAGGAGATGGAGACCTCTGTCCTCCTCCCCCGGCGGGCGCTCCCTCGTGAGGGGGCCAGGGAAGTGAGGGCGTCCCCTTCCCTCTCGCGGGCAGGGGCGGGGCCGGAGTCAAGTGCACCGCTCCCCCCGCCCCCCGCCCGGGGGCTGGAGGGAAAGGGAAGGAACGGGGACCCCTCAGGGGAGGGGCTCCGGGCGAACGCCGCGGGGCGTCTCCCTGGCAGTCCCTCCCCCCGCCCCCCGCCCGCCCCTCCGGCCGCCTCTGCCGCCGCGCGCCGCAGCAGCGCCGCCTTCCCTGCGCAGTCGGTGTCTCCGCGTCGCTGGGTGAGTGGGGGCCGCTCCGGCCGGGGCTGGGGGATGCGGGGAGGGCACAGCCCGGAGGGAGGGGGCCCCGTCGAGCCTCTCCAACCCCGCCGCTCCCGCGCCTCCCGGGAAGCCTGCTTCCGAGGGCGCAGGGGAGAAGGGGGCTCCCCGGAGGGGGAAGAGCGCGGCGCTCTCCAGGGTCCTGACCGCCGAGTGGGCCGGCCGGGGGGGGGGTCGCGTTCCGGCCGCCTCGGAGCGCCCCCTCCAGGAGGGGCCCCGCGCCCGGCGCTCTGAAGCGTGGGCTCAGGGCGAGAGCTGGGGAGAGGTTTGGAGAGGGTCCCCGGGGTGAGTTTCTCAGGTCGAGCTGTGGGTCCTTCCCATTTGGGGGACGAGGGGTCTTTGCGGAGACAACAGAATCTCCTACCACCCTCGTTTCCAAGTCTCCCGATTGGGAGGGGCCGCTCTGAGGGTGACAGGGAGGAGGGGGCACTGGAAGATCTCTCCTGCTCAGTGCATCTCTCTGCCCCCGCCCCGATGACCCAGTTCCTTGGACCTTGAGGAGGGGACTAAGGGACACACTCCTCCGCCTCAGCCCCACGCATTTCCTCAGTCCCCTCCCACACACTTGTTCATTGGGTCCTCAGTCTGGGGCAGAAGAGGCTGCTTTAGAAAGGAGGGTCACCAACTTACAAAAACATGTATTTGACACACTGCTGAGGACACACACAAGCCCCCCAAATGGCCACGCAGGCACATCCCCCTCATACTGTGATGGGTGCATACCTAGTCACATGCACACATATAGACTGAAACACACGGGAGTCAAAGGCAATGCAGAAACCAGGGGCATACGTGCATACATGAGCACAAGCACTCGCACACACGCTCATCCACATGTGCACAGAGCTTCGTGCAGATGCAAACACAAGGAACCCCCTCACCCTGTCTCACTCCCAGCACCAAGCTGGGGGGAGGGATTCACCTGAATGCACCCCTCCATCCCTGCCTGGAACTGCCTGGCTGTCTCCTCTCCATTGCCTTCTCCTCAGCCCTCCACACCCTAACCTCCTACATGAAAAGGTAAGTATTGGGGGAAGGTTGGCTGGCCAGGGCTCTCTCTGGAAGAGAGACCCCTAGTAGGTCTGAGAAGGGCTGCAGCTCCCTCTCCTGGGACCTGGAAGCACCCCTGGGAAAAGAAAGATGGCAAAGGTGCCTGAGGGTCCCACGTGCAGCTGGCCATGTGAGAGGTGTCGGCATGGGAGTTGGCTTGTGATGGCATGTGTGAGACATGTGGGGTCGTGGGCTGGTGTCTTGATGCACAGGGTATGGGAGCTGTTCGTGAGTGGTGCCTTGTGTCAGAACATGTGAGTTGTGGAGCGGAGGGAATGCTGTCGTGTGTGGAGGCATGGTGACCCATGGGTGGCTGTGGGCTGGTATGTGAGTGACATGGAAGCCAGTGTGTGGATTTGGTGAGCTGTGGAGCATAATACATGTGTGTATTCATTTGTATATTGTCATGCATGAGTCTTGTGGCATCTGGGTCCATGTAAATCATTTTTATTTAACACTTAAGTGGCACATAGAGGTGCAGGCATCATTCTAAGTGCTTCACATGTATTAACTCATTTAATCCCCACAGTAACGAGGTAGGTACTATTACCCTCACTTTACAGATGGGGCAGAGAGAGTATAAGGAGCTCGTCTAAGGTCACCTGGCTGGTAAGAGGCAGAGCCAAGATTCAAACCCAGGTGGTTTGGCTCTGGTGCCTTGTGCTGGCCTTTGTCAGGCACACGTGTGTGGTCAATGTCTGGGCTGCAGGTGTATTTTGTAGCAAGCAGGCATTTGTGAGGCAGTGAAGGAGCAGGAGGGAGGGGGGAGGACCAGAAGGCCTTTTGCACCTCCCTGGGCAACTCTGGGAGTCAGTCCTGTCACTCCATGGCTGCATGACCTCAACCAGGTCACCTCGCTTCCTTGAGCCTACCTTCTCATCTGTAAAGTGGGGCTAATCCCCAGACTTCACTTGGTGAGGGTGAAATGGTATACACCTGTGACGGCCCGGTGTCTGGTGCTGAGCAGGCCGTCAGTAAATGGGAGCCCCCTTCCCTTCCTCTGTCTCCTGGTCTGTTCCCTGGGAACGTGTAAGGTCTGGGGAGATGGTGTGGAACAGGTCACAGAGGCAGGATGCGGACTTTGGGCCAGCTCCTCTCTTTCCCCGGGGTCAGATGAGAGGCCAGGGTGCTGGGTCTGGGGGCCTTTCTGGAGTGGTGTCAAGGTGCCAAGAGGGCCTGACCATTCCTTTCTCCCCTTGATGCCCTGGGGGACCCAGGTGGGAGTTGGCTTGGCGGCCATGGGCAAGCAGAACAGCAAGCTGCGGCCGGAGATGCTGCAGGACCTGCGGGAGAACACGGAGTTCTCGGAGCTGGAGCTGCAGGAGTGGTACAAGGGCTTCCTCAAGGACTGTCCCACGGGCATCCTCAACGTGGACGAGTTCAAGAAGATCTACGCCAACTTCTTCCCGTATGGCGACGCCTCCAAATTCGCCGAGCACGTCTTCCGCACGTTCGACACCAACAGCGACGGCACCATTGACTTCCGGGAGTTCATCATCGCGCTGAGCGTGACCTCGCGCGGCCGCCTGGAGCAGAAGCTCATGTGGGCCTTCAGCATGTACGACCTGGACGGCAACGGCTACATCAGCCGCGAGGAGATGCTCGAGATCGTGCAGGTGGGCCCCTGGGCCCCTCAGAATGCCAGGCGCAGGGCCTGGCCGGGGGCACCGGCCATCCCTTTTTGTCCTCTCAACTGCCCTTGTGGGTAGGTAGGGGCAGGTGCTACTCTTGTGACCCATTTGAACAACCGTTAGGAAATAATTTCCAGTTTTAAGAAAAGTTCAGAAAACTCCCATATACCCTTTACCCAGATTCACCAATTAACTTTTGCCATATTTGCTTTATCATTGCGTGCATGTACTGCTTTGTCGTTCTGAACATGACCCTCTAACCCCGACTACATCAGGATATATTTCCTAAGAACAGGGACATACTCTTACATAACCCATAATATGATTATTAGAGTCAGGACATTTAATGTAGAAACAATGCTATTATCTAACTTACAGACCATATTCCAATTTTGCCAACTGTCTCGAAATGTCCTTTATAGCCCCTTTTACCCAGGTCCAGGATCCCACATTGCATTTCGTTGTCATGTCTCTTTAGCTGCCTTTAATCTGTAACAGCTCCTCAGCCTTTGTCTTTCAAAACTTGACATTTCTTCAGAGTACAGGCCAGTGATGTTTCATTGATCCTCATTTACTCAAGAGGAAACGGATGGTCAGAGAGGTAAAGACATTCGCCCAAGGCCACAGAGCCCATGAGTGGACCACCTGGCTCCACCGTCCACTTTCCATCGGGACACCCAGCCACCTTTCAACTGACTGAGGGCCCATTAAGAGCCTAGCACTAACTGACATGTTTATAACCACAAGCCAGTGCATCCTTACCATAACTCCATGAGGCTCAGAGAGGTGAAGTAACTTGCTCAAGGTCACAGAGCATGTAAGTGGAGTTAAGTTCAAGCTGGCCCCTACTCAGAGCTGCCCCTAGAAAGGGGTCTGGCTTCCAGTTCTGGAGTTGGCTTCAACTCTTAGATTTCTCATTTGTAAAATGGGGGTGATGATACTGACCTCACAGGGAGATTTAAGGATCTGATGTGGATGCCCTTTCTTAGCACAAGTTTAAGTGTAACACAGGTTAGCTCTACCTCAGAAATCTTCCAGAGTGCCCATCTCTTCAGCCTGTCGTTGAAGTCCATCAGGGCTCTGGTTCTATTTTACCTATCCAGTTCCTAGTTCACATTTTGCCTGAGCCTGTGTTTCTTCACCCAGATAGTGGGGGTGTTAGCCCCCCACTTCACCAGGCTATTGTAGGTATAGAGTGGGATGGGGGCTCCAGCAGACGGTCCAGCATATAACTGTTACTTGGTAAATGTTAGAAGTTGTCAGTTACCGTTGTCTCCTCTGCACATTCTCTACCCTAGCCAGAATGGCCTTTTCAACATCCTTGGGATATGCCCCGAGTAATCCCACCACACAGCTTTGCACAAGCTTGCTCCCTTTCCTTTTGCCTCTCTGAATCCTGTCCCTCTGGTCCCTCAGCTCAGCTGCTTCCCCTTCCATCTCATCCAGTCCCTCCTGGATTCTTGCTTTGGCTTCTCTCTTGCTAAGCATCGGGGTCCGCTCTCTTGAGCTGGAGTAGGATGTGGTGCCCTCCCTGTTCCTATTGTTAGGGGTAAAGTCTTAATGTCTGTCTGTGACTCCCATGGGCCAGGCATTAACTCTCTAGTTGATGGCTAGTGGGAAGTTCTGGGGGTCCTGGTGGAAGGGTTGGGGCAGGTGGGGTGATGGAAGATCACTCAGGGATTGGGCAGCAGCTGGATACCAACCAATATCAGGGATGTTGACGCTTTACCACTTAGTGTGGTTGCACTGGGATATACTGGTAAATCTCGGCCCTATTGGAGGCACCAAGCCCAAGACGTCAGTCAAGCCAGCCTCATTGGTTGGGCATCCTCAGGACCCCTTCCTGCCTGGCCTCTGCTACCTAGGCCCCGATTCCCTTTATGGCAGCCGCGGGCCCCGAGATGGCCAGCGCAGTCAGAGCTCTGCCAACGCCAGTGACTGATTAGTTACACGCCGGCTCCAGTGAAAAATTGAGTGCACAGCAATTCCAGACAATTAATGAGGAGGCCCAGGAGTGGGCTGTCATGAGTGGAGCAGTGACTCTCTAAGTCACTCGCCCATCCTTCTCAGGACCCAACCCCGTGGTCCGGTGGTGGGCACATTGCAAGGGAAAACACTGCATCTCGGCCTCTTGGGGCTCCCATTCTGGTGGGAGAGAACAAGTGTGCAGCCCACACTTGTTGGCATCTGGGAGTCTAGGGGACTGAAAGGCAGGGAAGACCTGAGGATGTGGTGGATGAGTAATGACCATAATATAAGCTGCTATTTCCTGACCACCTACTCTAGCCAGCTACTATTCCAACTGTACACACTGTCTCATTCAATCCTCTAGGCAGGCCCCATGAGGGAGACGTGAGTAAACCGAGGCTCACAGAGGTTAAGGACTTGTCCGATAAAGTGATTAGTGGAGCCAGGATGCCTCTCCAGGTACATCTTCCTTCAAAGTCCCTGCTGGTCATTAGCACCCACGAGCGTCTATCCAGCAGCTACAAAGGAGCAGATTCTAATTCAGTCTCTGGCGTCAACTGCCTTCCCAAGCCTGCATTTCTTACCTGGACAATGGGGATCTTGATACCTGCTTTTCAGGGCTGTTGTGAGGTTGAGAAATAATGCGTGTCAAGTACCTGCACATAGCAGGTGTCTGATAAGTGGAAGCCGGTATTACTGTCCCAGGTGGAAGCTATCCATTCTGGGAAACCTGAAAGGCGTGGAGGTGTTTGGTGATGGCAGGGTCACCTACCAGGGGAGGCCTGATGATGGAGAGGTCAGCAAGGACCGGAGCACCGAGTACCTTGAGTTCCTAGGGCCGAATGGTTTGGACTTGATAGAGCTGAATGGTTTGGACTTGATAGAGCAGTGAGAGGCTTTTAAACGGTGGAGTCCCTGCCAGATGCCAGGCACTGTGCTAAGTTCTGAGGATATGGGCACTAGCTAGATGTCCATGATCTTCATCTGTAGGCTGGGGACTAGGAGCAATCCTACGAGGGCAAAATTACTTCCAGAGAGGTGTCCCCAAAGGAAAAGCCCAGGAGACTCTGGGCCAGATATGGGCCTTGACCCAGCAGGGATCAGAGAAGGCCCCTGGAAGAAAGTGCCATGTAAGTTGCGTCCCAAGGAAGAGTGGGAGGCAGCAGAAGGAGCGTGGGGCAGCATCCAGAAGGAGCTGGGTGCACGGTAGGCCTGGAGGGAAGCCTGTGTGTGTGACAGGAACGAGGGGGCGGCCCATTGGGCTGAGGACGTGGCGGTGGAGATGTGTTTGGAAAGCTTTCAAAAGCAGGGTGGGGGACAAACCTGAGGGAAAGAGGCCTGAAGAGACCAGTACGGAGGCTGGAGCCGGATCTAAGGCAAGGGAAATTTTGGGGATGGGAGAAGGGAGGCTTCTCGGCGGAGGTGTCAGTAGCAAAAAGCTGGAAGATTGGGGCGATCGGTCTAGTCCTTGAGTTCTGGGGCGATGGGACCCAACCTAGCCCATAGGCCAAGCCCTACGTGTTCTGTGTACATTTAGCACAAATACCCTCCTTCGCGTTGCCTCCAGAGATCCTGCACGTGGCAGCTGCAGTTCTGGGCACAACTGAGCGCATGCTGTCCCCGCCCCTGGCAGATGCTCATTTGAGTTTATTTGCATAACGTCTCCGCCCACTCTGGGCCCAGCTGCTCCGGGCCCTCCAGCCCTTAGTGCGGCCCTGCGCCCCCTGCCGGCCACAGAGGCAGCGCAGCCCAATGTCACCTCCTCCGCCCAGCGCCCCCTGCAGGCCCCCGAGCGCGGGCCGCCCAGAGCCCCGAAGTTTCAGAAAAGCAGCGCTAAGCCGGGACTTAGCCTGGAGCCCGCGGCGCCCAGTGTTCTAGCCCCTTCGCTATCTGGGCCCTGATATCCTCCAACATCTCTCCTGGCCCCCTGCACTCAGACACCCCCAAATTCTCGGTGCCCACTCAGAGCTTCAATGCCGGTCCTTTTACATGCAGATTGTTCTGCCAGCAATGCCTTTCCCACCCTGCGCTCCAAGGGAACTTGGTCGGGGCCCGCTCCAATAGCCCCCTCTTTTGGGAAGCCCTCCCAGACCCTCCTTCCTGAATCCCCCCTCCACCTCACCCAGGAGGAGCTGCGATCTTCTGCGTGCCTGGGGGCGGTTTTGGATGATGGGGACGGGGGGCTCGGGCAGGCTCCTCTCACTCCCTGCCTTCCCCTCCCGCCCCTCAGGCCATTTACAAGATGGTTTCGTCCGTGATGAAGATGCCGGAGGACGAGTCGACCCCAGAAAAGAGGACCGAGAAAATCTTCCGCCAAATGGACACAAACAACGACGGTGAGGGGCAGGGGCGGGGCGGGGCGGGGCGGGCGCCACTCCCCCTTCCTCTCCCGCTGTTCTGCCTCCCCTCGGGGCGCGGCCGCCTTCTCCATCACTGCTCCCTTCGCCCCGCAGGCAAGCTGTCCCTGGAGGAGTTCATCCGCGGGGCCAAAAGCGACCCGTCCATCGTGCGCCTGCTGCAGTGCGACCCCAGCAGCGCCTCCCAGTTCTGAGCGAGAGGACCCAGGTTCCCCCTCCTCCCTGCCTTCACTGGCCCTCTCCCGGCACTCAGCTTCCTCTCCCTTGTGTCTATCCAGCCTGGGGGTCAGACTGGGCACCTCCCCCCAGGGCCTGCACTCTGGGGTCTATGGAGAAGGCAACCCGCAGTACCCCCAAGGCCCAAGCAAGCAAGCGGTCAGCACCGTCAATCCGAGAGGCGGTATCTCCCTTAGGCAAGGATTGAGACGCAGGCTCTGGCTGGATCTGCCCTCCCTCACCCAGAGGGAACTTTAACCATTCTCCCCCGCCCCCACCCGCCCCCAGACCCACACGCAGCCTCGGGCTACTCCCCCCAACCACCGGGCAAGCTCCCCAACCCCCACCCCCACCCTTGCAGCTCTCAGTCAGGGTGGAGGGGGAATCATGCCCAGGTGAGGAGGCTGTCTTCATTTGGAAAGGAGAGAAGGATTCTAGGGGTGTGGGGGTTTGAGGAAAAAGCTTCCTTGAGCCATCCTTTCCTGCAGGAGGGCCTCAACCCTTCCTGTTCCACCGCTCTTGTTGGCCCAGAGGCCAGGATGCAAAAGGAAAACCTCTGGGTTCCAGCCTCCCAGCTGTGGGTCCCATGAACCCCCCCACCTGCCTTTCAGCACTTGGATGAACACAGACCCACTGATCCCTCTGTGTACTTTTCCTCTCTCAAACACACACACCAGGCCCACGGATGGGCAGACACACCCAGAGCCCCACCCACAGCATCCTGTGTGGGAAAACAGCACAGGACACCCCCCACCCCCCCACACCCCCCCCCCCGCCAAGTTCCCTCCCCTGCTGCATGCATCCACGTGGAGCATCTCTGTTCTTTTTAATAACTTCGGAATAAAGTCTCATTTCAGTGCAGTGGGCTGGGTAGCTGAGGGAGGGGGTGGAAAGCTCTACTGGGGTCCCCGAGTGACCAGTGAGCTGGGGTCTGCTCGAGGAACCCTGGCCTGGTCACAGCACAGACTGGGTTGTGGGGCCCTAGTGGTCATGGGGCCTGGATGGGGCATCAGCTCTCAGAGGGTCAGTGGCTCAGAGCTGGTGCAGCTCAGCAGGTCATGGCCCTCCACAGGCTCTGGGCTCTCCTGCATCTGTGGAGACACGAGAGGGTGCCAGGGTCTGGGTCTGCTCCTCCAGGACATCTAGGGGCTGGGAGGATGTCGGGAGCAAAGGGGCATCACTACTCCCTCCCATACAAGAGCCAGGCCATACCCTTGGAGTGCCCCCAGTTTGAGCCCAGATTACCCCCCCCCCCACAAGACTCATCCTGGCCCTTGGGGGAGCCAGGTTTCAGCTGTGTGTCTTAGCTGGGAGATCTGACCTCTCTAAGCCTCCAAGCTGCTCCCTTTTGTCCTGGGGAAAAAACTTTTGCCCCATTTCTCAAGGCAAGGGCCCCATACAGAGGGGTGGGGGCAGACCAGCCTGGGCTCCCCAGCAAGGGCTCCCGGAAATATGGGGAGTCAGGACTGATGGAGGGGGTGGCAGGCCTTACCACGTGGTGACTGCTTTTCCCCCACCAGGGCCTCAGTTCCAGCAGCTGGTGGGTGAGCTGGGCGCAGCGCACGGCAAACACACTCTCGGTCACGCAGAACACTAGCGAGATGCCCCAGAGGCACAGGCTGGAGCTCTGCAGGGGCACAAGGGGCAGGATGGACAGGAGGGGGTCTCCAAGAACCCCTCCCACCTCTGATGAGCACCTGGGTGTCACCCCCTCCACCCTTCCCCCTGCCCCCCACCCCTGCCATCCCGGGCCTAAGCACTCACGTAAATGCGTGTGGGGTCGAAGGGACAGTCGGGCACCAGTACTAGCACTTCGGGGCTTCCAAAAGTGCAGGTGGCCAGCAGTGCCCGGCCCTGGGTGGCAAAGGTCACGGCGATCGAGGCCAAGAGGCCCAGAGTACAGGTCAGAGACAGAAGGGCACAGGCCATGCTCGAGCTAAACACTGTCCAGCGCTGGATGGGGGAGGCCACTGGTCAATGGATGTCAGGCTTGGCCCCCATGGGGTCAGCCTTGCCTCCTCCAGGCAGGCCAGGCCCTTGGGGGTGGCCGCTGCCCCTACAGCCCCTCCCAGGAGGAGCCACATACCAGGGGGACACTGGGCAGGTAGCGGGACAGCACGATGGCTGCAATGCCTGAGACGATGACCTGCGGGGAAGGAGAGTAGGCAGGGGGTCAGGGCCACTCTCGGACAAAGACTCCGCTGGCGCCAACTCTGGCCCTCCCAGCCCCCAGCCCCTCACCCGGCTCTGCTTTGGCCTCACCATCTCCATCTGCACAGAGGCACTGCCTCCTCACGGTCCAGCCCTGAAGAGACGTTTCTAGTACCCGGTAACTCCCTGCCTACAACCTTCCGTGCCTCCCCACTGCCTCTAGTTGTGTATCTCAAACAGGCACCCGTGTAGCCCAGGGCTGCAGGGGCATGTCACAGGATATATATGACACGTCTCCCTGGAGTGGAAAAGATTTTGGAAGACACTAAGTAACTCAACTGGCAAGGAACTAAAAACAAAATTGTTCTTTTAAAAAGTCAGAAAACTTTGTGGAGTAGGGGCGCCTGGGTGGCTCAGTCGGTTAAGCATCCAACTCTTGGTCTCAGCTCAGGTCTTGATCTCAAGGTCCTGAGTTCAAGCCCCGAGTTGGGCTCCATGTCAGGCGTGGAGCCTACTTAAAGAAGAAAAAAAAGAGAGAGAGAGAGAGAGAGAAAACGTTATGGAGTGGAATTCTATGCGCTGGGCCCATGGGAGGCAGGCTGTCTGATGGGACGGCCATGTCTTTAATTCACCAAGCGGACACAAGTAAGTGCCTTAACCTGTTCGGGCCAAGCCCCATGCGGCAGGATGAGCTCACAGAAAGGACACGAGCTTTGGCGTCAGACACAAATAGTTTCAAATCCAGCTTGGTTTCTTTGTATCAGCAGGGCAGCGGTGAATCCTCAGTGTGGCCTCCCCGTCTGGAAAATGGGGATAGTCGTGGCCCCGTGTTGCCGGAAGCAGGGAGGATTAGCTGAGGGAATGAGGGCAAAGCTGAAGGGGTGTGGCCTGTGGCCCATCCCTGGTGATCTCCTAACCCCGAGCTCACGAGCTCAGCTGAGCTCACCTCTCTGCTTTCCCTGACTTCCTGACAAGGCTGGTGAGAGGGACGAACCACAGTAACAACAACGCTAGGGGATGCCACACACATCTCTGCGGCCCAGCCCCGTCCCCTTGACTGAGGCTCTCCTGCTTGCTGGGGCCCCGCGATCTTCACTCACCCAAGCCTTGGGGCCAGCAGGCGGTTGGAGCTTCCCTTTGTAGAGACAGAAACAAGGCCCTCAGCCAGGAGGTGGCAGAGATGGAACTCCAGACTTTGATGCACGAATCTTGCCCCAAGGCTGCCGCCAACACCGCTAACAGGTGGGAAAGACCTTTCTGACCTTGAGAATACCAGGCCCCTTCATTCCTGCATTCCTCAGACAGGTACTGGCATCCAGGCCAAACCATGGCCGCCATTAATTGAGCACCTACCATAGACCAGGCCTAATGCTGAGTTCCTGCCAAGTTGGTTTTTTCAGTGTCTCCAGAATAGATCTTAACCATTCCCACCTCCACACCTTTGCCTCTGCCATTCTCTGTATTTGGAATGTCATCCCAGCTTCCTCTCCTACTTGCCGGCTCCAGCATGCCTCCTATCTGGGTTATGGTAATTACAGCCTATCTTTGAACTCCTACTCAGCCATCAATACCCAGCTCAGGGGCCTCCACGTCTGTGAACCCTCCTGGACCCTCCCCACCTGAGCTGATGCTCCTTCCTTCTGTCCAGCACTGCCTTGACTAGTTCCCTCTTGTCATCATAATCCAAGCTCGCAGTAGTGAGCACTGCCCAGGCATCAGATACTGGGACAAGCACTTTATGGGGATGATTTTTTTTTTTTCAAAGATTTTATTTATTTATTTGACAGAGAGAGACACAGCGAGAGAGGGAACAGAAGCAGGGGGAGTGGGAGAGGGAGAAGCAGGCTTCCCGCGGAGCAGGGAGCCCGACGTGGGGCTCGATCCCAGGACCCTGGGATCATGACCTGAGCCGAAGGCAGACGCTTAACGACTAAGCCACCCAGGTGCCCCTATGGGGATGATCTTAATACTCACGGGGACCCTCTGAGGTGGACACTGTTACCTTCCCCATGTTATAGACAAGGCAGCTGAGGCACAGAGAGAGGCTGAGAGCCTTGTCCAGTGGGTAAGGGGCAGAGCAGAGGGCGTGAGGGGCTCTACTTGCCCACCCCAGGCTCGGGGCGGGGACTCATCAAAGGCCTTTCAAGCCCCCGCCACTCCCCTCACCGGTCCCCCTCCCCGCCTGGCCATACCACAATGGCAGACGTGACAGACAGGATGTTGACCACGCAGTATTGCAGGGCCACAGCGTCGTGCGGGCCAGCCACGTAGCGCAGCACGGTGCCGTGGAGGAGAGTGGCTGCGATGAAGCTCACGTGGCCCAGCACCACCAGCACCAGCCCTGTCTTCATCAGCACCCTCCGGAAGTCCTCCATACTCAGGCCACCTGTGGACCACATGGGACAGCCATGTCAGGGCCATGGGGGCGGGGGGGGTGGGCTGCGGCACAGCCTCTGGCAGAGGAGAAGACTGAGGCCCCAGCAGGAGTAATGGACACTAGGCTCTAAGTCTGTTTCTGGATGACTCGGGTAACTTGTCTTGAGCCTCAGTCTGGATGACTCTTGGTAATTTGTCTTGAGCCTCAGTTTCCTCATTTGGAAAAGGGGTTCACAATGGCTTCATGAGAGTCTCTGGAACTCTAAGGCTAGAAAAGCACACGGGTGGTACTTAATGAAGGGTCACAGTCCACGTGAGTGCTCAAGTCCCCAAGGGGCAGGGCCACAACTTGAACCTGGGTCTCTAGCTCCGGATCCATGGTCTTTCCGCTAAGCTCCCCATTCACTGATTTATTCATTCAGGAATTTGTTACACAGATGTTCCCCGAGTACCTGCTCCGTGCCAGGCCCTAAAGCACCACGGTGAGTTGGACAGTCACTGTCCAGGCCCCAAGGAGCCCCTAGTTCATGGACCAGGGACCAGGTCCTGCTCAGGATTCACTTTGGGGTATAGAGCCGGGCACACAGTAGATAATCAACTCACAATTGCTGAACTGACTTGGGGCAAGAAACTCAAGCCTCTGAGTACCCATTTCCTCATCTTTAAAATGGGAAGAATAACCCCTGCCTCCCAGTGGAGAAGGAGGGTCCCATGAGGAGATAGTGGGAGAAGGAGGGAAGGTGGGAAGGAAGTGGGGAAAGGAGGGAAGGTGGGTGGGGCATACCGTGCAGGTGCTGGGAAAAGCAAGCTCTAGGTGCAGGGGCACTGGACAGGGACAGGCCAAGTGGGGGAGGCTGGGGTCAAAAGAATACCAGAGACACATATGCAAATTCCTTCTGAGTGGCCAAGTGGCTACCCAGTCCCTATGTGCGCACCCCAGGAATAGGGAACCCTCTTCCTTGAGCAGCTCAGGCTGTTCCATATCTGCCCTCTGGAATGTCCCCTATGGGTTCTGGCTCTGCCCCCGAGGACACACACCATGCTAGCCCCCTGGCCCTGTCAGCTTCCTTATTCCAGCCAGCTCTGAGAGACTGGGAGACTGGCAACCCCTGAATTAAGCAACCCCTCTTCTTTGTTTAGCTCTTCCCCATGGAACCCGTGAGTCCCTTCTCAGACCTCAGTCTCCCCATCTGTGTCAGAGAGGGTTGGGTCATATTTCATATTATGGGAGCCCTGTAGCTAAAAGAGATGAAAAAAAAAAAAAGAGAGAGAGAGAGAGAGAGAGAAAGGAAGGAAAGAAGGAAGGAAGGGGGGAAGAAGGGATCATAACTTGGGGGCCCTGTGCCAAGAGGCAGTCCCTAGGGAGCAGGGAGGATAGGGCCATGGTCACAGCCCTCCTGTGCGACCTTGCCATATATAAAACGGGGAGGGGCTGGTCTAGCTGTCTGAGACCCCTGGAGCCTGCAGGGCCCTCTGGAGCTAGACCAGGTCTAGGAGCAGAGGGCCGATGATGGGCTTGACGGGCACTGTGGGACTGGAATGACATTGTGAAGATTAACTGCCAGCCAAACAGGAAGCTTCGTCCCAGGGACCTGACCCACCTCACACCATCCACCCACCTACCCGGCAGCCCAGACACCACCTGGCTCAGGGTTGGGCTCATGAACAACAACAACATCCTAGGACCAAGACTCGGTCAAACCAGAGATCCCGTGCCAGTATGGGGCTGTGCCCAGAGCCCTGGACTGAGTCTCAGGGCAGTCCTGGCATCTCTAAGTGACCATTCTTAGAGCACTTATCAATGTGGTTGGCACAGTGGTAAGCACTTCACTCTTAGGAGCTCACTTCCTTCTCACAGTAGTCCTAGGAGGTGGTGCTACCATCCCCATTTTACAGATGAGAAAACTGAGGTTCGTAAGGTCTCTTGGCTAGAGAGTGGGGAGTCCCCAGGTCCGTGTGCTGCCCAAGAGCAGTATCACTGTGCCGAGGGAGTCAGGGGAGAGGACACATCGGTCCCACTCTGTCTGGATCCTGTTTGCTAAAGGCCCTTCCATCCCCTCCTGGTTGGAGGAGCGGAGGGTTGGAAGTGGGAGCCTTTGGCAAGGCTGAGGAGGTGAAAGAGCAGGGAGCCTCAGAACTCTCTGGGTCCCGGATCTCTCTCCCTCTGCTCTCCCTTGCTGCTCTCTCCAGCAACTCTCCTCCTCCCGCCTGGGGGTCCCTCCTCCGCAAGAAAGGAAAGTGGGGGCGAGGGGCGGAGGCGCTACCCCACCTCGAGAAGATACTAGCAGCCCTCCTCCCTCCAGCTCCCTGCTGGGGAAACTGAGGCCGAGAGCGGCAAGTGACCCGCCGAGGAAGCGGCGCGGACCCCGGGGTTCCGGGCTCCGGCCACAGCGCTCCGCCCCCGCGGGAGGATCTGGGGCGGCGGGGGGCCTCGCGGGCCGTCCCGCCGCGGCTCACCCAGGCGCAGACACATCTCGGCTCCCGCGCGGGCTCTCCGCGGCCGCTTCAGCGGGGCTCCGGGTGCCGCGGCCGGCGGGGTCCCGCTCGCATCCCGGGCCGCAGCCTCTGCGCCGGCCCGCCGCCCGCGCCTGCCCGCGCTGCCCGCGCCACGCCTCCGACCAGCCCCGAGCCGCGGGCTCGCCGGCGCCCGGCCCGGCCTCCCTTCCCGTCACCCCCCGGGCGGCCCAGCCCCGGGAGGGCCCTGGCGGCTCGTTTGCATCCCGGGCCGGTCGGACCGGCTGGGCAGCCCTTCCTGGCCCGCCCGGCTGAGTCACGGCGCTGGCCCCGCCCGCCGGGCCGCCTGCCTCGGCGTCTCCCCCCGCCCCCCTTAGCCCACCCCTCGGCGGGGGTTCCATTGCACAGATGAACACTGAGGCTCCGAGGAGCCACCGTCCTCCGGATGGCGGCCGTGCGCGCGTGGGCTGTGGCTACCGTGACCCGGGGGGCGCCTGCACCGGGCAGCCCCCAGGGTGAAGGTTGAGAATCTACTTCTTTCTAGAAGACGGGGAGGGGCAGCCGTGGTGGTACAAGAGCACTGCTTGGGGAACCAGAGTCTGTCCCTGACTTACTGTGTGACCTCAGGCAAATCACTTTCCCTCTCTGGACCTTAGTTTTACCTGTCCTGGGAGGCTTCGGTCCGCCACGCTGAGCAAGGCGCTCTATTTCTCTGTCTTGGGGGCGGGCCGAGGGGGGGTCTCTGTTCTTTCATTGAAAAATCGGGGATAACAATTGCTGTCCTTTAAGGCCGCGGTGAGACAAAAGGAGATAGAAAAAATGAGATAGGAAAACACTTGGGAAGTTCTCTACCTTCAAAGACCAAGTGTAAACCTCGCAGGAACCCATACTGGGAGCTTTGCTTTGCTTATCCTGGCTCCTGGTTACTGAGCCGCTTTAATGTGTCAGGATGAACCCCTGCCCTCCCGTTTCCTCCTCAGCACCTAGAAGGGGACTCACCCAAGAGCACCCAGCCGGAAATGCTGCAGTAAGGGGGCACCCAGATTCCCATTCAGGTCTCGGCGCCCGTCTTCCCCAGTGTGGCCGTGCTGTGGCTGCCTCCCTGGGCTTTCTTGGCCCTCGGAGCAGGGCTCTGGGAGGCACCTCCGTGGTATCTGGGTAGCACGAGTTCATGGTCTGCACCCCCAGCCCACTGGGCAGTGGCCTTGAGGGCAGGGGGGGCTTGCTGCATGGAGCACCGATGTCCACTGGATGTGCCCTTCCTGCACACCCGTAGTCGTGCCAACCATATCCCCTGTGTGTCAGACATCCCGGTCAGCACACAGAGCCAAAGGAGGGAGCGGAGTCATCTGACACTGGGGCTGGGGAGCCCCTGGGGTGTTGGCAGATGGCCAGAGTCCGCAGGCTGGTCTGCCAACCCCTCAGCAGACATGCTTCACCGTTACCTGCTGTCTGAGGGGGGACCGTGCCCAGCAGGGGCAGAGTGGGGAGGAAGACTCTCAGGGTGGAAGGCAAGACGCGGGCAGGTCAGGAAGCCCTTGGGCTGATCCCCTCCCAGGCTGGCATTTGAATTTTTATGTCCTTAGAGACAGCCTTTCAGCAGGGCAGGTGGGCAGTACTTACCCGCATTGTAGTGGTCAAACACTTGTATTTGTGACCCAGCAATTCAATTTCTAGGTCTTTATCAGACACACCAAAAAGTGCAAAAACGGGTATGCATTTAATGATGGTTATGGACGAGCTGTTCCGAATAGCAAGCAATAAACCAAAGTGACAACCGAGAGAGGCGTGGCCCCAAGGAGAGGGAGGGAAGGATTTTGCTTTTTGTTTTACATGGGGCTATATTGTAGGAGTCATACAATGCACATTGATTCATGTCTTGCTTCTGTTACAAAGAGAGAAAGAAACGGCCCCCTCATCACTACCCCCTGCCCCGCTCCACTAAAAACTTTCTGCTGACAGAGGCTGCCTCCCACGGGCTGCCCTGGAGAGCCCATGTGGTCCCTGCAAAGCCGATGCCAAATGTCCCGTGTGTGAGCGCGTGTGGCCTGTCCACTCTGTCAGGCAGTTCCCTTGACACTGAGTCCATCTGGGCCTTCTGGGAATTAGGCTGGGGACCCAGATCTCTTACGTGTCTCTACTTTCAGATTCATAGATGAGGGTTCTCTCTCTCCATCCTTGGAACAATACTAAGTTCAAGGTTATTACCCCGTTTTAAAGATGAGAAAATTGAGGCCCTGACAGATAAAAGGCTTTTCAAAGATCACACAGCAGGGACGCCTGGGTGGCTCAGTCGGTTAAGCGTCTGCCTTCGGCTCAGGCCAAGATCCCAGGGTCCTGGGATCCAGTGCCCACGTCAGTCTCCTTGCTCAGCGGGGAGTCTGCTTTTCCCTCTCTCTCTGCCCCCTCCCCCTGCTTGTGCGCTCTCTCTCTCTGACAAATAAGTAAATAAAATCTTAAAAAAAAAAAAAAAAGATCACACAGCATGTATCAGTGGTAGGGCTGAGCCTTTGTACCTGTGAAGAAAACTCCTGAGTGGGGGAAGGGACCGTGGGAGTGGGGCAGTGGGGAGGGGAGCCCCAGCCTCCAGGGATGGGCCTGCTCTCACCTCTGAGGAGGTGAATTGCCCATCTGTTTCTCCCCAGTTTCCCAGCCATGGCCCAGCCTTAGCTGCCTGAAGTTATTTCCATTTTTCTTCCTTATTGCCAAGTGGCCAAAGTCCAACCCACCCAATGTTCCTTGCCTCTACCCTGCCCTTCTGCGCACCGGCCTGGGCTTCTGAAAAGAAACCTAGGCCAAGCTCTGGTCCCTTGTCCTCTACCAACTCACTGTGACATCCTGGCAGCTCCCTGCCATTCCCTGGGCCTCAGTTTCCCCATCTGTCAAATGGGGATAATGGGTGCCATCCCTGCCTCCCAGACCTCTGAGGTGTAAATGACTTGGGAGACATGAGAATGGGTAGAATCCTAGCCAGAGAAATAAAAGTAGTAATCCCCCTCCTCCTAGAACATTTAACAGCCAGGTGCGGCCCAGCACTGAAGGCTGGGGCTTCCTCTGCGGGAGAGGGGGTTCAGGCCCCTCTGTCCCTGTCCCTGTGTGTCCTCCTCACCTTCAAAAAGCTCCTTTCCCCTGATTATTCAAACACTCCCCCCATGGAAAAGAAACAATGAGGCACACACCTACTGTCTTCTGTTTTACGTGTGTATATACACGTACACAAACCTACTATGGGTGTGTGTGTACATGTGCGTAAAAAAAAAACCTACTGATCATGCTCGTCTGAGGGGAGGAGGGACTCACAGGGGACTTGGGCATGTTTACGATGGCAGATTCTAGATGCTGTGAACGGGGGCGTTTGTTATTTGTATTTTTTTCCCCTATCTTTTACGTTTCTACAAAAAAAAAATCATTGTAGGAAACTTGGAGGAAATAACAGGAAAGAGTAAAGAAGAAATTGGAACGACCCACCGTCCTCCCTGCCCTCACGGACGACCCCCACTCACACTTTGGAGGGTTTTCTCCTGTGCATGTATGTCATTTTCTCCCTCTCTGAGACTCCTGCCTCCTGGCTCTACTCTGCCATCCCTCTCGTCACGCTGACCTAGTGCCCTCCCGGTCACCCCCTTCCACCCAGCAAGGACTTGGGTTTCAGAATTTCTGTCAGGTGATCTGTCCTAATGTCCTGCTCATCCATGCAAATGACACCCTTCCTCGACCTCCTCAGTGACCTTCATCGGGACCCCATTGTGCTGTCCGGGGCCACAGCTTGAATGGGCCCCTCTGGAACCCCGGTCTCAAGGGTCCCACCAGGGCCCCTCCTGCAGCATGCCTGTCTTCTGCCTCCCAGTGCCTCATCCCCTGACTTCACAGAGGCTCCTGGCTCATGCTCTTTCCTTCGGTTCAGTTCCCGTTTGTCCAGTGAGCCTGCACCACAAGGCTGAGCATCTGAAGGCCAGTGCCATGGTCTGGGTGAGGAATGCGAAGGCGGGACTTGGACTTGGGGAGGAGAGGGGAGATTTGAGGTGTGTGATGGGTGCACCCATTCATATTTAAAAAGCACTATTCCAAACCCCCTCACCTGCTTTCTCCTCCTCCCAGGCTCGCCCCCAGCTCCTCATGGACCCCACTGCCGCCCTCATCCTCCCCCTTTTGGCTAGTGCTCCCCACCAGCCCGTAAACACACCCAAGTCTCTTCTGTCCTAAGACCACACCCCCTCCCCCCGACTCCCTTTACATTTCTAGTCACTTCTTTTTTGTTTCCTTTCCGTTCCCCTCCAAACTTCTGGAATGAATTATCCTTCTGTGCTGCCTCCATCTTCTCAGCTACCCCCTCGTCCTCCTCCACAGCAACATGGCTGAGCCCCCTGCTGGAATATCCCTGCGTAGGCCACCAGCGCCTGCTAACTCGGTGAATCCAACGGAAGCGGTTCAGCGTGTGGCTGCTTGTTATTAGCCGCTGCCCCGGCACTCAGCACCCTGGTTCTTCCTGCTTGTTCCTTCTCAGTCTCCTTTGGGCACTTTTTTTTTTTTTTAACTTTAATTCCAGTATAGTTAACATACAGTGTTCTATTAGTTTCAGATGTACAATATAGTGATTCACCAATTCTATACGTTACTCAGGGCTTCCATCCCCTACTTCCCCTATGCCCCACCCCACCTCCCCTCTGGCAACCACTAGTTTGTTCCCTGCAGTTAAGAGTCTGTGGTTTGGGGACGTATGGGTGGCTCAGTCTGTTAAGAGTCTCCCTTGGGCTCAGGTCATGATTCCAAGGGCTCCTTGCTCAGCGGGGAGTCTGCTTCTCCCTCTGCCTGCCACTCCCCCTGCTTGTTTTCTCTCTCTCTCTCTCTCTCCCTCCAACAAATAAATAAATAAATAAATAAATAAATAAAATCTTTAAAAAAGAAAAAAAGAGTCTATGTTTTGGTTTGTCTTTTTTTTTTCCTTTGTTCTTTGTTTTGTTTCTTAAATTCCACATATGAATGAAATCACACAGTATTTGTCTTTCTCTGACTGGCTTATTTAGCTTAGCATTATACTCTCTAGATCCATGCATGTTGTTGCAAATGGTCCTTTGTGGACTATTTGTGATCTGCTCTACATTTATTTATTTATTTATTTATTTATTTATTATTATTATTTTTTTTTAAGATTTTATTTATTTGACAGAGAGAGACACAACGAGAGAGGGGAACACAAGCAGGGGGAGTGGGAGAGGGAGAAGCAGGCTCCTGGCCGAGCAGGGAGCCCGATGCGGGGCTCGATCCCAGGACCCTGGAATCATGACCTGAGCCGAAGGCAGGCACTTAACGACTGAGCCACCCAGGCGCCCCTATTTATTATTTTTTTTAAAGATTTTATTTATTTATTATTTGAGAGAGAGTAAGAATGAGAGAGCACAAGCAGGGGGAGCAGCAGAGGGAGGGGCAGAGGGAGAGGGAGAAGCAGGCTTCCTGTGGAGCAGGGAGCCCGATGCGGGGCTCGATCCCAGGATCTTGGGATCATGACCTGAGCCAAAGTTAGACGTTCAATCAACTGAGCCACCCAGGCGCCCCTATTTTTTTTTTTTAACATTTATTTATTTATTTGAGAGAGAGAGAGAGAGCACGTGCTCAGGGGGAGGGGCAGAGGGAGAGGAAAAGAATCCCAAATAGACTTCCCGCTGAGCACAGAGCCAGATGCAGGGATTGATCTCAGGACCCCCGAGATCATGACCTGAGCTGAAATCAAGAGTCGGTTGCTTAACCTACTGAGCCACCCAGGTGCCCTGTGCTCTATCTTTTACGTATTGGTAATCTTTTGCATCCTTTCTGCTTCCTGTATTTTTTATTTTTTAAAGATTTATTTATTTATTTGACAGACACAGCAAGAGAAGGAACACAAGCGGGGGGAATGGGAGAGGGAGAAGCAGGCTTCCCGCCGAGCAGCAGGGAGCCAGATGCGGGGCTTGATCCCAGCACCCTGGGATCACTACCTGAGCCAAAGGCAGCCACTTAACAACTGAGCCACCCAGGCGCCCTGTTTCTGCTTCCTTTATTGTTCCCATTGGTTGGTTCATGTCATCTCTTTTTTTTTTTTTTTTAAGATTTATTTATTTATTTGAGAGAGCGAGAATGAGAGAGAGAGAGTACATGAGAGGGGAGAGGGTTAGCGGGAGAAGCAGGCTCCTCACCGAGCAGGGAGCCCGATGCGGGACTCGATCCAGGGACTCCAGGATCATGACCTGAGCCGAAGGCAGTCGCTTAACCAACTGAGCCACCCAGGCACCCCGGTTCATGTCATCTCTTGGCTCTCCTTTTATATGATGATTCTCAAATCACCACCACCAGACTATGCTCCCCTGAGCATTAGACTCAAATATCCAGTCGCTTGACCTTTCTGCTGGGTGTCCCAGTCATCTCAAGCTCAACATGTACCAACTGATTGATCATTTCCTCTTTTCTCCCAAACTGCTTCTTGTGTGTTTTCTGTCTCAGTTGGTGACATCACAGTGTCCCCAAGCCAGAAACCTGGGAGTCTTTCTTTTTTTTTTTTTTTTAAAGATTTTATTTATTTGACACAGAGAGAGACACAGCGAGAGAGGGAACACAAGCAGGGGGAGTGGGAGAGGGAGAAGCAGGCTTCCCGCCGAGCAGGGAGCCCGATGCGGGCTCGATGCGGGGCTCGATCCCAGGACCCTGGGACCATGACCTGAGCCAAAGGCAGACGCTTAACGACTGAGCCACCCAGGCGCGCTGCCTGGGAGTCATTCTTTACACTTTGCTCTTTCTACACAATCATTGAGTTCTGCTGAGTTACATCATAAATGATTCTGTAACAAGTGCTTTCCTCTTTGTTCCTGCTATTGTTACCCTTGCTCATGTAGCATCTCTTAGCCCCCATTTGTTTTTCCACACACTACTGAGTAATCTTCCTAAAGTATAAATCAGATTATGTCACTCTTCTGCTTAAAATCAGTAACATAAAGAAAATTTAAAAGATACAAATAAATGGAAAGCCATCCTGATTTCATGGATTGTAAGACTTAATATTGTTAGGATAGCATTTCTTCCCAGCCGATCTACAGATTCATTGCAATCCCTATCACAATCCAAGCTTTCCCCACCCTTGTTTTGCAGAAATTGACAAGAGGATCCTAAAATTCATATGGAAATGCAAAAGATCCAAAATAGCCAAAACAATCTTGAAAAAAAAAAAATAAGTTGGAAGATTCATACTTTCCAGTTTCAAAATATACTACAAAACTACAGTAATCAAGACAACATGAGACTGGGCATAAAGATAGACATATAGGTCAATGGGACAGATGTGAGAGTAAAAACATATAAAGAAACCAGAAATAAAAATCTGTGCATGGTCAATTGGTTTTTGACAAGGGTACCAAGGTGATTTAAAGAAAGAGTGGGGCACTTGGGTGGCTTGGTTGGTTAAGCACCTGACTCTTGATCTCAGCTCAGGTCTTGATCTCAGGGTCTTGATCTCAGGGTCGTGAATTCAAGCCCCGCATTGGGCTCCATGCTGGGTATGGAGCCTAATTAAAAAAAAAAAATCAGTGCTTCTCAAAGTGTGGGCTATAAACCCCTGAGCATCCCCAAGAGCTTTTCAGAGGCTCTGTGAAGTCAAAACTATTTTCATAATACTACTAAGATGTTATTTTGCCTTTTTTGGTGGTGGGAAAGCGATGGCGGGTAGAGCAGCTGGCCCCTTAGGGTAAAGTGAGGCCCAGCTCCAGCTACGCTTGAATCAGTGTATCCCTCCCTGCCCTGTCCACACAGCAAAGGAAATAAATAAAGCAGTTTTGCTTAAGAATGACTTGATAAGGGGCGCCTGGGTGGCTCAGTCAGTTAAGCATCTGCCTTCGGCACAAGTCATGATCCCGGGGTCCTGGGATGGAGCCCCCCCTCCAAGGGCTCCCTGCTCACTTGGGGAGCCTGCTTCCTCCTCTCCCTCTGCCCCTGCTTGTGCTCACTCTCTCTCAAATAAACAAATAAAATCATAAAAAGAGAATGACTTGATAAAACAGTAAAAACTATTAACTGTATTAAATCTCTACCCTTGAGTATACTTCTTTTAAATATTTTGACAGAATGGGAAGAATTCTGCTAGATGCCTAAGTAACCATGGTTGTCTCAGGAAAAGCACTTGTATTGTTTGAGTTGCAAGCTGAACTAGCTGCTAGTTGCAAGTTCAATACCATTTCTACTCGAAAGAAGGATCAAAAGACACACCATGATTATGCAAATATATATATATATATATTTTTTTTTTTTTGCAGACATTTTCTCTAAAAGAAGTGAGCTGATGGGGTGCCTGGGTGGCTCAGTCGTTAAGCGTCAGCCTTCCGCTAGGGTCATGATCCCAGGGTCCTGGGATCGAGCCCCATATCGGGCTCCCTGCTCTTCGGGAAGCCTGCTTCTCCCTCTCCCACCTCTCTCTCGCTGTCTCTCTGTCAAATAAATAAAAATAAAATCTTAAAAAATAAAAAATAAAAAAATAAGTGAGCCGATCGATGCAAGGGGAAAATGGACAGTATTTGCTGCTAATAATAAGATTTCAGTTTTTGAGTGAAAATTAGCCTTTGGGAATATTTGTATCCACCCCTGTAAGCTTAGTAGCTTCCCAACACTTAAAGACTTTCTGATAAGATCAATGGTGACATTAACGAGTATGATTTTTTTATATTGTATAATAACATGTCGACATTTGGAAGATCTGTGTAGTATAACTCACTAAACCCTATGTTCCAAGTGTTACAAAATCATTCATGGATAAAAGATGCATTCAAAGTGCAAGACAGACCAATGTATTTTAGTTTAATGAAAAATTGACTGGTTTCAGATTCCACACTGAAACTAAATTTTACACAACTATCATTTGTTAAGTTTTGGTATAATATCAAAGAGAAATATCCAGACTTACCCGGCAGGGGAAAACCATGATCATGAAGGTGATTTTCCAGGGTGAGACCCATCCATTGTTGCACTCTGGGTGTGCTGACATTTTTGATTTCCCCAAATGTGGGAGACTTGGTTGCATAATTTATGGTAGTGGGGGACTGTGTGCACTTTCTTCCCTTAAAAAAAGAAAGAGGAATATCCACAGTTATCTGAAAAGGCTTTTAAAAATAATCCTCCTTTTTCCATTTTTATATCTGTATGAGGCTGAATTTTGTTCATATACTTCAACTAAAACAACATATCTCAACAGATTGAATAAAGAAGCAGATATGGGAATCTAGCTGCCTTTTGTGAAGCCAGACATTTAAAGAGATTTGCAAAATTGTCAGACAATGTCATTCTTTCCACTAATTTTTTTGATTTGGAAAATGTAGTTATTTTTCACTGAAAAGGGTATTGTTTATGTTAACACTAGTGGGTTTATTATTTTTATTTTTAAATAAATAAATGTATTTTTTAAACTCTTAATTTTATTTTTTATTTTTATGGGGTTTTTAAAAAGATTTTATTTATTTATTTGTCAGAGAGTGAGGGAGAGCACAAGCAGGGGGAGTGGCAGGCAGAGGGCGAAGCAGGCTCCCCACGGAGTAAGAAGCCAGATGTGGGGCTCGATCCCAGGATTCTGGGATCATTACCCGAGCCGAAGGCAGACACTTAACCGACTGAGCCCCCCAGGTGTCCCTAAAACTCTTAATTTTAATTGGAATATGGCCAATATCAGTAATGTAACACATATAAACAAAAGAATTTTCAGGTCTTCAATTTTTCAGAGTGTAAAGGAATCTTGAGACCAAAAAGTTTGGGAAACATTACTATATGTAAACAATAATGTGAATCAGCTGCATACGTAATACCTTGGTGCACTGCTGGAGGAACACAAGGTAATTCTAAATAAACACCCCTTTTTTGGAAAAGGAGAGGAGACAAAACAGCACCCAATGGTCGGTGGTGTGTGTTGCATCTTGGAGGGGGAGAACAGCAAGGATTCCCTGACTTGGTAGAATGAAGCCAGTCTGTCTGCTCTGCCATGTTGGGGGTGGTCTCCCCTATTCGTTGTAACTTTGTGGCCACATCTTAGAAGGATTTTGAAGATGTCCTGTTAGTATTGTTGGGAACCAAGACATTGCCCTGGGGGTGGATCACTGCAGGCTTCCTTGGGCCAGGATTTGGGTTTCTCTGGCAAAACCACTCCCTTAGAAGATGCGGGAGGTTTCTGACTATTCATATTTGGATAACTCTATGAGTTAAAAACTAAGTCAGAAGAACTGTGAACTATGGTCTCTGAATCTAGACCGGGGGAGTCTGTCAGCAACGGGACCTCCCAGTCCTCAGCCCAGGGCCTCCCTCTTCACCTCTGCCTTGGAGCAACTCTGACCACGAGGCTGCATCCCAGTGGAAGGCTCTTTACATCGGGTAACTGTCCTGTTAGTGGGGACAGGCAGGAAGGGCTTGGGTGTGGCTGTGTTTCCTGCCTTCCTGCCTTTGTTCCCATCACTTTAGCTTTGACATGGATAGGCTTTTTCAATCCTGCAAAGCACGTGACCATCAGACGGTGTTGGCTGCAGGCAGTCTGTCTTGGCAAAGCTGTAGGCACGCAAGATCAGGGGCCAGGCTGCCTGGATTCAAGTGGTAGCTCTCGCCTGTCTAGCTTTGTGACCTTGGGCAAATGGTTCTGTGCCTCAGTTCCTCAAATGTAAAATGGGGGAATAACAGTGGTATCTACTTCGCTGTGTTACTGTGAAGATTCAGTGAATTCCTATGTGTAAAGCTCTTAGAGCCTGGCAAGGATGGCTGCCTCAGAAATATTAGCTTTTATTATTCATTATTCTGTCTGCAAAATTTGTATCTTTGACTACAAACTAAAGGTTTGGGAAAACAGCCGACACATACAACCTCCTGACAGATTTCTACCAAGTCCCTGAGCTCCCACCTGTGTTAGGTACGTGGTCTGAGTTTCTGGAGCAGCTACATTGCAGGGCATGCTGACCTCCCGGCCTGGGGTGAGGAAAACCTCACTGTCCAGACCCCACCTCAACCCTGCCACGTCCGTGGGTCAAGGATCATCACCAGCAACACCCCACTTCCTTCAGTTACAGGTGACAGACACCTAACAGAAATGGGCTTCAGATAGGGGGAAAGAATTTGTCGCATCAGGATACGGTAAAGTACAGGGGCTTCAGGCATGGTTTGATCCTGGCCCTAAAACGATGTCATTCGGTGTTTCTTCACATGGTGTCCCTGTCTCTTGCCTTCCGTTCCTCAGCTCTGCCTTCCTCTGTGTGGTTTCAGTTGTCTGGAAGTCTGTCCCCATGGGGGAAGATCCACACTCTCTTACGTCTTCCCAGCTTAGGAGCCTTGGGAGAAAGCAGCCTCTACTCCTCTGAAATTCCAGAAAAGTCCGCGATTGCCTTGAATTTCCCCAGCTCTGGCTGAGTTCTTTAGCCTTGTAACAGCCCCGAGTGACGTCCCATGTGGCTTCAGAGGACTGGAGCCGTGCAGTGAGGGAGGGCAGGAAGCACTGGTATTTCTTTATCAGCTATCTGTTCTGTTGGAGGCACTGTATATCTTCTCAGAGGGAAGATTAGCCCCTTCAGGAAGGACACTCAATCTCATGGTCGTCTTCATGTCCCTCCAAGCTGAGGGGGGGAGGTGCCCCTTCGTGTCCACAGCCAACCCCTCTGCCTGCGCCTGATTTTTGTCCCTCTGGCTTCTAGAGGCAGAGCGCCATGAAATTGCTTCCTCTCTCTCCCTATTTTCTCCTGAGCCTCCAAACATGCATGAGTCTCTCCTACTAAAAAAATCTCCCCTTCTTAGGAGAGAATTGTCTACCATCTCTCCCTCCTCCCCGGCCACTCACACACACCTCAACTAAATGAAATCCGTTCTCTACCGCTGCTGTCTTCTGAAATGGCTCTCTCTGAAGTTAGCAATTACTTCCCATGTGACAAACCCAGGTCCCGGCCAGCTAGACCGGCCCCACGTGTCAGCTCACCGTGCTTGCCTTCCTGGACTTCTCCCCCCACTTGGCTTCCCGTGTTTTGTTCCCTCCTGGCTCCCCTTCCCCTTTCTCTGGTTGCTCCTTTCGCTGCTCTCATCAGTGAAAGGTTTCTGGGAAGAGAAAGCCAGTCCTCCTCTCATTCACATCTATGGTTTCCGGTGCCATTTTTTCCTTGGTGATTTCCCATCCCCGTGGCCTGGGTCTGTCTCTGGGTGTCAGTTTCTATGTCCAAGCATCAAGTCTGAGCAGAGGCCCTGTCCACATAGAGTGAGCAACAAATGGACTTCCTCAAAGGCAGGGGCCTCAGGAATGGCCAAGCAGTATGTGCATCTAGAACTCTATCCCAAGCCACTCGCAAAGGCAGACCCACCGAAGAAAAGTGAAGCAGCATCTCCAGTGCAGGCTAAGACGAGGGGCTGTAATCCTGCTCTTGCTGGATCCCTCTGATGACAACTTGGGCCTCAGAATTCAACCCCACAGAGCTAGCAGCCTCCTCTAGTCTCCCTGCACTCAGGACACCCCCCGCTCTCATGCTGCACAGTCTTGTCCAAGTGGAAAGAGCATAAGGTCTGGAATTCCAGACCTGCGTTTGTGGCCTGCTTTTTCTTTTTCTTTTTTTTTAACATTTTATTTATTTGACAGACAGAGACGCAGCGAGAGAGGGAACACAAGCAGGGGGAGTGGGAGAGGGAGAAGCAGGCTCCCCACTGAGCAGGGAGCCCAATGCGGGGCTCGATCCCAGGACCCTGGGATCATGACCTGAGCCAAAGGCAGATGCTTAACAACTGAGCCACCCAGGTGCCCCTTTTTTTTAAATCTAGCTGTGATCCCCAGAAAACCAGTGGCCATGTTTGTGTATATCCATGAGCTTCTTCAGGTGGGCAAGGAAGAGCCAAGCTCCGCTGAATTTCAGTAATGGGGGCTAGGGAAAGGACAGGGAGGAAGCCATGTCAGCAGCCCACTAGGTCCCTGGAGAACAGGAACGATTACGTTGTGATGTGCTCTGGGTGTCCTTTAGCCCTTATGTCTCCCATACTGGGCAGTCTCACACAGGCGGTTGGCTTCTGTCACATCTAGGTTGTTCATGGCAGCATTTGGCTTGGACACAAATCCTGTGTCCAATCAGCTGCAGGAAGGTTGGCAGGGCTGGCCTCATTGGATTTACGTGACCTAGATCACAGATTCCGGGGAGCAAGATCAGCTCAGGTCCACTGGCCTTGGGAGAATGCTATGGGAACTGTGGGCACTCAGCTTCATGGGTTGTGTGTCTTTCACATTGTGTCTCAATTTGTTTCTCCGTTTGACAAATGAAAGGGTTGGACCAGTTGATCTTCAAAGGTGCTTCCAAATCTGACTTTCCAGGAATTTATTATTATTATAGCATGGTTGCCCATCAGCTCTAGCAAAATGCTATGTCATATCCTTGCTGGCAGGTCTCAAGTTGTGCTATTTATCAGTCAGGGCTCAGTCTCAGGAAAGAAAAACTGTTCTAATTATTCCAAGCAGAAAAGGACTTCATACAGGGAATCCTATGCTCAAAGAAATAGTTGGAAGGGCTGGAGGAGTGGGTTCTGGGATAAACCTCCAGGAATGACTCCTAGAACAAGATCCCGGAGTAGCTGCTATAACTCTGGCACAAGGATGAAGGTGATGAGTCAGGAGGCCACTACTAGAATTCTTGCACTGAAGAACGTACCGAGGGAAAAGACAACCCACAGAATGGAAGAAGGATTTTGTGAATCGCATGTGAGGCCACTACTAGAATTCTTGCCCTGAAGAATGTACCGAGGGAAAAGACAACCCACAGAATGGAAGAAGGATTTTGTGAATCGCATGTCGGTTAAGGGAATTTTAACTAGAATATATAAAAAGGTCTTCCGACTCAACAATAACCAAATGACCCAATTTAAAAATAAGCAAAGGATCTGAATAGGTATTTCTTCAAATAAGACATACAAAGAGCCAAGGAGTGAGTGAAAAGATGCTCAACATCATTAGTCATTAGAGAAACGCAAATCGTAACCACATACAACTTCATGCCCACTAAGATGGCTACAAGGAAAAAGATCGTATCAAGGATTGGCAGCGATGTGGAAAAATTGGAACCCTTGTGTATTGCTGGTGGGTAAAATGGTATAGCCTCTGTGGAAACAGGATGGTGGTTCCTCAAAAAATTAAACATAGAATTTCCATATGATCCAGCAATTCCATGTCTGGGTGTAGACCCAAAAGAGTTGAAAGCAGGGACTTGAACAGATTTTCGTACACCAATATTCATAACGGCATTGGTCACATTAGCCAAAAAGTAGAAAGAACTTACATGTCCATCAGTTGATGAATGGGTGAACAAGATGCGGTATATCTGTACAATATACAATGGAATATTATTGAGCCATATAAAGGAATGAAGTTCAGATACATGCTACAACATGGATGGACCTTGAAAACCTTGTGCAAGGGAAAGAAGCCAGACACAAAAGGTTACCTATTGTATGATTCCATTGATACAGAATGTCCAGAGCAGGCAAGGTCATAGAGACGGAAAGTAGGGATTAGTGGTTGCCAGGGCTGGGGGGAACGAGGGAATTGGGACTGACCACTAACAGGTTTCTTTGAGGGTGATGGAAATGTTTTGGAATTAGATAGTGGTGATAGTTGCACAGCTTTATGAATATATTTAAAAACTACTGAGTTGGACAGTTTATTTTTTGCTGAGTTGTACAGTTTAAGATGGTGAAAGGATGATTAAACACACACACACACCCCCTTGTGGCTGCAGTCTCAGGCTCAGAAGGCCACCCCCCACCCCCACTGTTGCCACTGCTGCTTTCAACCTCATGAAGCTAGTGATTAGACCCTGGAATGCTGCTGAACAGTAACCCAAGGTTGCCAGGAACACAAAGCAATAACCATACAGCTGGGAGGTGACCTTGGCCTTACTTTCTCCTCCCAACTCTTATATAAATGGATGCAATTTATAGACCCTAATTTGCGTGTAGAATGTCGACCACAAGGGATTCTGGGAAATACACTATGTGTTTAACTTTTCAGACTTGGCAGTATGAGGAAGAGATTGGAACAGATCCTGATGGCCCATTCGCCATATCTACGCTAGTTTACCCTTTGATCCTTTAGGGATCGAAACATGCTCCCTAAAAGGAGATACCCAAAGTCCCATTAGTCGTGTATCCACCTCTGGGTGATGTTCATCCTAGTTCAGTAGGAATTCTACCTCAACAACCTAAGGATTACATGATCAAGTTAGCAACAATAACACACCTTATAATACTAGGGAAAATGTGGGAGGTAAGGAAGAAATGGGTTGATACTTATAAATGTATACACAATAGAGCAAGGAAAACATATGAAATGCCAACATAGCCCTCATTTCTCAACTTTTCATGAATTAGTTATATTCATACATTTTTTTTAAAGATTTTATTTATTTATTTGAGAGAGAGAATGAGAGAGAGAGAGCACATGAGAGGGGGGAGGGTCAGGGGGAGAAGCAGGCTCCCTGCCGAGCAGGGAGCCCGATGTGGGACTCGATCCCGGGACTCCAGGATCATGACCTGAGCCGAAGGCAGTCGCCCAACCAACTGAGCCACCCAGGCGCCCTATATTCATACATTTTAAAAATTTTTTTAAAGATTGATTTATTTGAGAGACAGATCGAGCATGAGCGGGAGAGGGGGGCAGAGGGAAGGGCAGAGGGAGAGGGAGAAGCAGGCTCCCAGCTGAGCAGGGAGCCTGATGCAGGGCTCCATCCCAGGACCCTGGGATCATGACCTGAGCCGAAATCAAGAGTCAGACACTTAACCAACTGTGCCACTCAGGCGCCCTCGTACATTTCTTTTAGAACTTTGAGTCCTGAATATGGAAGGATTGGAAGTAGCCCTAGAGGGTCCTTTAGGTTCCAGACATACCCCTTCTTGCTCCCACTGAGCAACAGCAGACCTATCTCCCTCAGTAATCAAGATCAATCTACCTAACACGATGGCCCCCTTTTGGCTATTGGTTCAGGGGATGAGGAGACCAAATTGGTCAGAAAGCTTTTGGTCCGATGGACTCATTGTTGTGTGCTCTGGTGGAAGTATTTCTCCTCTGGGTATTGAGGCTTTTGTTTGTTTGTTTGAGAGAGAGAGAGAACGAGCAGGGGAGGGGCAGAGGGAGAGAGAGAGAATCTTAAGCAGGCTCCACGCCCAGTGCGGAGCCCAACTCAGGGTGCTCATTCCCACGACCCTGAGATTGATCATGATGTGAGCTGAAATCAAGAGTCAGATGCTCAAACAACTGAGCCACCCAAGCGCCCCTGGGTATTGAGACTTCTAAACTAACAAAGACCAAATTCACAGGGACAAGCAGCAGAAGATATATTGGTCACTGTTTCAGAACATGTACCTCATCCTGTGGGACAGAACTTCAACCTCACAAGATGTTGTTTTCCAGTAGTCTTCAGTAAGCCATTTGACTGTTCTCTGGGGCCACAGGTCTTAGCCCCATTGGCCCTAGCTTACTTAGCTCACCTAGGTGGGCAATGTGTGGAATACTACACGATGAATATGGTTCAGTAAGTTCATGGATGATGATAAATGAAAATGATATTAGCTAATACATGTAGTACTAACTACAGGCTAGGCTCTGTTATATGTATTCACTTAATTCTCACAGTCCCAAATGATGAAAATGAGATAGAGAGGTTAAATAATTTGCCCAAGGTCATAAGCTACTTAAATGGTGGAGTTAGAAATTCCTATCCAGGGCACCTGGGTGGCTCAGTTGGTTAAGCGACTGCCTTCGGCTCAGGTCATGATCCTGGAGTCCCTGGATCGAGTCCCACATCAGGCTCCCTGCTTGGCAGGGAGTCTGCTTCTCCCTCTGACCCTCCCCCCTCTCATGTGCTCTCTCTCATTCTCTCTCACACAAATAAATAAATAAAATCTTTAAAAAAAAAAAAAAAAAAAGAAATTCCTATCCAGGCATTCTGGCTCTGGAGTTTATCATCTTAACCACTGTGCTTCTCAAAGTGAACGTACAATCAAATTTACAATCAAATTTAGAATAATGGGAAGGGGGGGGAAATGTCTTTAGTTTCATAATAATTGAAATTTTATTTAACGTTTCTTTGTGAATATTTTAGGTTTGACATTCATGGAAACAATCCATATCTTGAATGTGTGTCTATTCCAGCGAGGAAAGTCCCTGTGTTCTTGGTGATGGAAGGGATCTGATCTGCTAGTAAGTGTGTAGTTAGTCCCCCCAGAGCATGGAGCAGGGCTCAGTAGTAAGCCAACATCAGCTTCTCAAAAGAATAGGCATTGCCAAAATTAGCACGACTTGACTCCAAAATTTTAAGGCCCGGTGCTGTGGTTCTTTTATAGAAGTTTGCTGGTGTGTATGTACACAGTATCCTCATTTGCCAAGGGACTTTGAACACCACTGGATCTGCTGGGTCATAAAATCCAAAACGGTTACATTGCAGCCTATTCCAACTGGTGACCATTCTCTTTTCCTTGGCCCATCAAAGTCAGTAGCCGGATTAGTTACTTGGTAAGCAGGTCAGCACAGCATAACCAAATGTGGTAGGTTACCTCCAATATCAAAAAAGATTAAATTCTCAGGATTTTTCTCAGTGGTGGCAGGTGTACAGTGCAATAGTTTATCTTTCACTGTAGATAACCTACCATGCTCCAGGCTACTGCTCTGGATTCCTAAAAACCTCCTGGAGGTGGCAGGCTCATAATCTGCACAGGGATTATCTCCTAGCCTCTAGAACACGTGTGTTTTACCAAGACATTTAGACACCTGCTACTTCCGATTAGGTCCAAAAACATGATGTTATCACATGTAGAGTGGTGTGCTGGGAAATGAGATGATTTAAGTGCCTACCAATGGGATTTCAACAGAGCTGGAGAGGTGATACAACCCAGATGTAGGACAGTCAGATGGACTGTTGACCTTGGCAAGTGAAAGTCATCTGCTTGTGATGTTTTCTGCTCATAGGGCTAGAGAAGAAAGCATCTTCCAGGTCACTGCCCCACGTGCTGGGGCAGGTGCTGACCTGCTTCATGAAGAGATTATATCTGAAATAACAGCTGCGAGTCAAGTCCTGTACAGGGCAAAGCTGTACTTTAAATGTGGATAAGATAGAGATCAGCACTCCTGACCTTCTCAGTCTTTGAGGGTTGCAGTGATATCTAGCATGCCCTCAGGGATGCACTTCCTGCTTTTGAATTATGATTCTGCTGGGGAAGGACAGTTCCAAGGGCTTTCTTTTGCTCTTCTTACCACAATAGCTTTAACTCTAGAGGTCAATGCGAAGATTCTGCCAGTTGCCAAGTATGTCTGTTACAACTGTGCCTACCGGAACTGAGAAATAACCACAGGATGAATATGTGAGATAGATCTGGGCCAAAATTCCTTTTAAACTATTTGATCCCCATGTATTAGTCTGCAAGATATGCTACTACAAGTACCACAAACTGATTGGGCTAGAAATCTGAGATCAAGGTGTTGGCAGGTTTGGTTCCTTCTGAGGGGCTGTGAGGGAGACTCTGTTCTAGGCTTCTCCCTCTTCTGGTGGTTTGCTGGCAATCTCCGTAATCCCTTGGCTTCTGCTGCATCATCCGGATCTCTGGCTTCATCTTCACATGGCGTTCTCCGTTTTTGTGTCTCTGTGTTAAAATTTTTCCTTTTACATATGACACCAATCATTGGAGTAGGGGCCTACCCTACTCCTATATGACCTATTTTAATGCAATTACCTCTGCAACAGCCTTATTTCCAAATAAGGTCACATTCTGAGGTATTAGGGGTTAGGACTCCAACACATACATTTTTGGAGGACATGATTCAACCCGTAACACCCCATAAACCTCTATTCTAACTAGTGGACCACAAAGACCTTTTAGATCCCTTAGGATTACTGCTAGCATAGTCCTAGTTTCTAAGTATTCCCGAAAGGCCTGGGTATTTCCATTTCCCTAACCACAGGAACATAGATAAATGGCTTAAGGTTCCTTTGGGGAAGACTAAAAGATTTACAATTACAGTTATGGTGATATTGTTGGGTGCTCCCTCCAGGGCACTAAGCACCCCTTTATTCAAGGGCGTTGGGTCTGAGAATTCAGTGAGAGTTTGTAACTCCATTTTGGTGACTCAAAATAGGCCTCTTTTTGCCAGATCTGGAGTCTTGCTTTGGGTTATACAAACCAAATAGGACTATCAACACCGGCTCCGCTGCCTTTGTACTGCCCCTTGGCGCCTGCCACTCCAGGATCCCATCATCCTCACTGATATCAGGGATTCCATTTCAACAGCAGCATCTCTGAGCTTCAATCCCAGCCTATGGAGGATATAAACTATAGCATTTTTCCAGATAAGGTGTTCCCCTTATCTGTGTACTTTCCAATTCCTTGGTGAAAGGAATATCCTCTGAGCAATTCTGGAGGGCAAAATTAGATGAATAAGTCACACATATGATAAATCTGCATCAACATTTCTATCTTCATGTTTTTGGATTCATCTTTTAATGCTATACTAAGGAATGTTTGGCATTTCAATTTGAGTGTAGACCACTCTTCAGTCCAGGCTTCATCTAACCAACCAGCTAAGAAGGACTCTTAGCTGCTCAAGTCAATATATTGAATCCAGTATCTCTAGAATTTTCATATTAATAAATTCAACCCAAGTGAAAATAATGTTCTTTTCTTCCTGGCCTAAACTTTTAAAATCCAGGCTTCTGCTGATTCAAATTAACAAAATCTTACAATTCTGTAAGACTTCCCTTAGATCACACTTTGTGTTTGCTTCCAAAAGCATACTGGGATGGGACTCTAGTTACAGATCTGGTGGCAATACGGGGTAGGGGGTGGGACATAAGTATTGGCATTCCCTTTCAAGGCAAGTACCCGAGGGTCTCCAAGTAAGACAGGACCAGCCGTTATCAGTGAGGGGAAGAAAGGCTGTTTCTGCTGGTAAGAGAAGGTAAGTGGACTCTGGATTCAGAACACTGGAGTTTATCCAAATCTACTCAAATGTCCCCAATTTCTCATTTCAGGGTCCCACTCTCTCCCAAACAATGCTATAATTTTCACATAAGAGACATGATAAGGGGGTGGCTCAGTCATTAAGCATCTGCCTTCGGCTCAGGTCTTGATCCCAGGGTCCTGGGATGGAGCCCCGCATCAGGCTCCGTGCTCAGTCAGGGGCCTGCTTCTCCCTCTCCCACTGCCCCCTGCTTGTGTTCGCTCTCCATCTCTCTGTCAAATAAATAAAAAAAATCTTAAAAAAAAAAAAAAAAGAGACATGGTAAGGCTATGAATTCAACTTATGTTGTAATTCTATAACCCAGAATCTCCTTCTGATTTTCATGTGTATCAGCCTTGCAGTTGCAAGAGATGAAATTCTTCTGGGGCACTCCTATACATGCCTTGAGCTGAAAACATAAAGTTCTTGAGCCTTTGGTTTTATTTCCTTTACTTCTTTTTTTTTTTTTTTTGTGGTGTCTTTTTTCTTTTTTTTTTTTAAAGATTTTATTTATTTATTTGACAGAGAGATAGCGAGAGCAGGAACACAAGCAGGGGGAGTGGGAGAGGGAGAAGCGGGCCTCCCGCCGAGCAGGGAGCCCGATGTGGGGACTCGATCCCAGAACCCTGGGATCATGACCTGAGCCGAAGGCAGACGCTTAACGACTGAGCCACCCAGGCGCCCCCTCCTTTACTTCTTTTTAAAAAAAAACTGTATTTATTTATTTATTTGAGAGAAAGGGCGCACGTGCACAAGTGCACCCATGTGTTGGGGGGAGGGGATGAGGGGCAGAGGGATAGGGAGAGAGAATCCCGAGCAGACTCTGCAGCTGAGCATGGAGCCCAATGTGGGGCTCAATCCCAAGATCCTGAGATCATGGCCCCAGCTGAAACCAAGAGTCAGATGCTTAAGCGACTGAGCCATCCAGGCACCCCTCTTTTCTTTACTTCTTTAGCATAGCCACCACCATCTAGGCCCTCATTTCTTACATGATGGTCTGTAGTGGCAGCCATTTGATCTGCCGAAGTCCTCCAAAAGACATTTCAAGTGACCACAAATATAAGTAATCTTTGTCTACTGCTTTCCAATGGCAATTTTATCCTCATTTCCTTCAAGTCCAACAGAGTCACAACTAATCTAAGAGTCCCATGTTTGAGGGCCTATTGCCTATAACCATTTTTGGAACCAAATACCATTACCAGCAATTAGTAGTTGTAAGAAACAAAACCCTTCTACCTATTTTAAGTAGAAAAGGATTCAATACAAATAAATTAGGTGCTTGCCAGAATTGGAAAGCCTGAGCAAGTGGGCTCTAGGCTGGATCTCCAGGAAAAACTGACTGGTCTACCCTGGTAGACCTCTGTGACCATCAAGATGAGGCATCAGGAGGCCACCACAGGCTGACTATAAGAACACTTATCACTGTTATTTATGGATCAGGAAGCCCTTCACTCACAAAACTATGGACGGATATTGGAATACTGTTGAAGAGAAACCCAAGGTCTCTATATCCTTGCAGTAGCAACTAGTCAAAATAGCTGAAGATTACCCCTCAGTCACTTCTTCCTTCCACATCTTGTTTGCACATTTAATTGGCAAAACTTAAATTATATTCAGAACCTTGGTTTAAGGAAGTTTAAGACATGTAGTTTTTAGCTTTCCAGGCTCTGGAGTACAAGAAAGTGTATTAGAAAGGGTCAGAATGAATAAGTACCATATCCACGAGTTTCTTCACATTAGCCCATCCAAGTCAGACTGGTGACCAGACACACCCTCTCCCAGGTTTAGCCCCTTTGAAAGTTGACTGCAAGCATCCCATCTCTCTGGTTTGAAGATTACCTCTCTTCCTGGCCTCAGAGAAACTTAAAATTTCCTTGTCTTCAGAGCTGTTTTGCTAATCTACACACTCTCATCCCCAGCCATATAGGTCTCTAAGCTGTGTGTGTGTGCATGTGTTTTAATCAGACTAAGGATGTTCCACCAAAGAGTCTTTGTACTCTGTTCCTAATGCCTGTTACGTTCTTCCTCTAGATATTCACTTGGTTCTTCCTCACTCCCCTTAGGACTCTGATAAAATTACTTTTATCAAAGAGGCCTATACTACCATCTGAAGTAACACCATCTACCATTCTCTCTTCCCTCTCCCTGCTTTGTTTTCTTCAGTGCACTAATCCTCATCCAGATTATAGACCTGATGGTCTTTCCCCACTAGAGTGTAAGTTCCACGGGGACAATAATTTTGTGTTTTCTTCATTGCTGTATTCTACACTTGAAATGTGGTAGGCATTTCAAAATGAATGAATGCTGTACAAAGAGGAAGTTAAACTTTCCCCATTTTCTAAAGGGAGAACTTTTCCAATGCATTACTCATGTTCTCCTCCAGGCGGCGCTGAAGGGCCTTTTCATCAACTAATGTCTAGGATCTACAACAGGAGTGTTGCAAAGGATTAGAATAAGTTTAGTTTTTCATAGCTTCTGGTGTAGAGTTCCGGGCTTTTCTTAGATGGCACCCATAATCTCCCTTAACTTATTTCTTCTTATTCCTGCAGGAGGAAAAAAACATGGGTCTTCACCAAAAGCATTTCAGTCACCATCTCACTTAATCTTTACGACCCCATAGTTAAGGATTGTTTTCCCCGTGTAGGCTAAGTGAAAACAGACTCAGAGGCCACTGCCCAAGTCTCACAGCAGGAAGAAGCGGAGCCTAGATAACAACACAGGTTTGGCTGCCAACTCTTGCCCCTCCAAAAGACTTCTTTGATTTTATCCAAGTTAACGGCTGTCCTGGTGAGGCTTCAAGAGAATTGCAATCTTGAGTTGATTATTTGCATTTCAGAGATTTCCAGACTGTCTGCCCCTTTTTCCAACAAGTCCCCTTTTCACACAAGAACACTAGGGCATTGTCTTCCAGAGACCCGAAGCCCTCTAAGAGCACTTCCTGTCCTAGGTGCAGGGAAATGTGCTCAGTCTAGCTGCAGTGCCCAAGAGATAAGGATCTTCCAAGTTGTCGTCCAGATTCATCCTCCTCATTGTGGTAAAGCACAGGCCAGGAAGACAAGGAGCAGGTGCATCTGTGAAAGTAAACAGAAAGCCATCTGGTCCTCAGGGAAAGGATGTTTTCAACTCTTTCTCTGGGCCCAGGGCTAAGGGGCTAGAGAAGTTTGGCACTGGAAGCTCCTTAAATATTGTTTAAGAGTTGGGGAAATTAGGGGCATGAGAGAGAAACTGATTCACAGTCACAAAGTTACTGCCAGATTTAGAATCTTACATCAGGTTTCATGAATCTTTTAGGTTTTCTGCTACACTATGTATGAGCTTTCTTGCTAAGGTCATTATTCTAGACAGAGCCAGAACCCTGAGTAATACCAACTTAGCGCAATTCTGATGACTTTATAAGAGCAGATAAAATTAAATGTTGAGATTCTGATGGCATGTCTCCTGTCTCCTTTCATTACGAATCTTAGTCAGATTCCTTAGGCCCTCTTACTTAAACTACATTGGCAAAACAGAGACAGCGTTTTGGAACAGGGAGTGCATACCAGAGAATACAACAAACACCTGGGTTACTGCTTGGTGATTAGGCAAAATCAGGACCTTTCCTTCTCCAGTAAGAATACTTTGTCCCCAAGTTTTAACCCTGCACCATTCACTGGGCTCTCTCCGAAGAGGCACTGCAACAGCCACCGCCCCTTCCCTCCTCTGAAGTACATTTCTACTGGTGACTACAATGCGAAGTAAAGCTTTAACAGCAAAACTACACAGCTGCCTCAAGAGGGCAAACAAGGTTCATTTTAATCTACAGCTTCTTCACATGGCTGACTCAGCTAAGGCTTCATTCAGTCTGACTACGCAGTCCAAAGCAAGCTACCTTTGCTTCCTGTCAGGCTAGGAGTCATTGGTTTATAGAGGACTCCACTGCAGTCTAATTAGAATACAATCCTTTCCTGGGATTGGGAAAACTCCGATCTAGAGACTGTTAAAGACGTGAGTGGTCTATTCAAACACTTGGCTCTGTAGAACTATCCAAGCCAAGGAAAATGAGATTGAGTTGAATTACGACAGAAATCTTTATTAAAATGTGTCCTTCAGTAATATGTTAGCATACATACAATATACACACATACATCTGTACACTCTTTGACACACCTCACGAATCGCCACCATCAGTTTAACCAATAAATTAAAACTAAAAAAAGGAGGGAGGGGGTGGGGGTAGGACTAAGGGCAAAAATCTCCATGTTTTTTTCTGGTAAGAAACTGCAAATTTCTCAGAATTTCCCTGGGGAAAACCTGTGACCAGAGAATCTTTGAAATTAAATACATAAATCCCCGCCTCCCCAGAAAAATATTCCAAAAGATGCAGTTACAACAAGTGTGCTTCTCAGAACAGGAGCATTCATTCCACTTCATACTCTGGCTTCTGCACCTTCTGGCTTCAAGACAGTCTTCCCCTCGGCTGGGGCAGAGAGGTTCGTATGGGCACTTGGGCTCGGTGCACCTTGGGCTCTGGGAGTCGCGGGGCAGGCTGCCGTATGGGAGCGAGGGGAGCCACACTCATCTGAGGTGATGTCTGGCACATCGTCTGACTGCGTATCAGAGCTCTCCAGGTCACTTCGGATGCTCTCGGGCTGGGCCAGGCTGATGTCCCAAGCTTTGCTGGCCAAACAGTCCTTCTGTTCACAGCTTTGGTGTCTGCAGGAGGGATCCTCTTCATTGCCGCCGCTGGCACCACGACCACTACCTTCTTCTTCATTCTCTGCCGTCTGAGCATGAACATGGAGCGAGTCCTCCGTGCTGCTTCCACTCACCAGCTGATAGTGGCTTGGTTTGGCTTCAATGTCCACTTGGATTTCCATATTGTTGCATTCTCTGTGGAGACAAAATCCACTTTGCTGAGTCATGTATGGCTCATGCTATACCTGTTGGTACAAGCAGTTTGTGGATTCAGGATTAGGAAGTCCAAAACATAGGTCAACTGTAGATGAAAGCTCACTTTTAGCAAAAATAAAAATTTAACCTAACTCTCCAATAAGATGAAGAAGAACTAGATCCCTTTTGATGATTAAGAACACACACGCACCTCTGCCAATTTCTTTACACAACTAAAAAAGAGCTTTCAAAATTCAACTAAGGGTCAGACCCTCACACTATCCTACTCAAATACGAAAGTGAAAGAAGATTCGTAGTTTTACTACTGTGGCACAATTAGAAGAAACCAGAACCTCTCCAGTAGGGAGTGCTGCAATCACACCGTATCAGTTATACTAGCTTCTCAAAAATAAAGAGAACTAGGTGACAGGAGTCACATCAGGCAAAGGGTGACATGAGAGCAAAAGCCACAGACCCACAGACATCAGTGAACAGCAATCTAGCTCCTTAAGTTTCATGAGAATAATTATACAATAGCCAAAAAAGACCCCCAAAAATGGGGGAAGGAAAGAAAAGGAAGAAAGAAACCCCTAAAAATCAAATGCTAAGAAGAAGAATCAATCAAGAGATCCCAAACACTCTTATAACAAGAACCTACCCAGTGCACTCAGGGCACACACTCTATATCCCATCTGATGGTACTCACAGCCCTAACATGAGGCATTGAGCTTCTGAAGGCCTAGGACCCGACCACAAACTGTAACCTCTCCTGGGCATCTCTGACTGTTCACATACCTGTCCTGTGGGTTGTAGGAACTGATTATGGAACCGGCCATAGCACGAGTACTTGCGTTGTCACTAATTGCACCAAGACTGGCTGTGTCTTTGGGGAAAATTTCCTTTTGGACATCGGCTTGGACTTCTAACCTGTGTAAAGAGGGGACGATCAAGTTAATACGAGACCTGGGTATTCCGAGACAGTCTGCTTCCTGGCACACATCTCTATTATTCTCTTGCTAATTGAGTTGATCTGATCTTCTCCAATTGTCAAATAGCTCAAATAGATGCTCACACAGTTTCTCTCTCGAATATCTACTGAAATCGTCCCCTCCTTTCTATCCCCATTGCTACTACTTAACTTTAGGCGTTGAACATCTCCTGCCTGGAAAATTGCAATTGGGTTCTCTCTCCAGCAGCCTGAAGTTCAAGTCCAACACCTTCCACATCAGTGCCAGTGTGGACAAAGTCCTGATGACTCTAACAGTCCTCTCTTGGCTCTCTACTGCCAACAGTCCTCTCCTGGTTTTCTGATCTGCCTCCAAGCTCTCTCTCCAGTTCCATCTCTCACCATAGGTTCCAAATCATAATCACTCTGAATTCTTTCTTTCCTTACACACCTATATATGTTGTTTACCTCCATGACTTTGCACATGCTATTCCCTCTCTCTGGAAGTTTCCTTTCTCTATGTGACAAACTCATATTCAGTCCTTAACAACAGAGGAAGTATCATCCCCCTCACTCTCCCAGCAAACCAGTCATTCCCTATTAAATGCTCCCACAGCATCTACCTATTTATTAAATTAATTTATGCATCTCTCCCTCACTCATCTGTGAGTTCCAAAAAAAGGAGAGACCACATCTCATTCACACTTTACCCTCTGTGTCTTGCACATAGGAACTCAAAACACTTAGCAATCAAATTACCCCCAGGCTATAAGATTAAAGGACATCGAGGATCTGACCTCCCACAGGAGCAGCAAACTTTCCCGATGGTGTCTCAAAGCTGAGAACCCAGAACTATTTCCCTCCTTGGCTCTAACACCGGTTTGCTACACACCTAAGTATTTCCTCTTAATAGGTTTCACAGTCAAACCCATCTGACTCATCCACTTCCTATAAAAGGCTTTCACAGAACTGGAACAGCTGGACTGGCTAAGCTGCAATTTCAGCAAGTCAGTCTCCAATTATGTCTGTCTGCTTATTTACAAGGGTGATGGTTTTAAGAAAGCCCAGCAGTGAGTTCTCTGGCATGTGGGGGCGGGATCCCCTAACAAGAGACAACCAGAGTCATGAGGCACAGACAGGTCAGCAGCAGCCTTCAGCTGCACATTCGAGCAACCCCCATCCTACTGCCCACACCTTCACTCTGCAGCTCCAGCCTCAGATACCCTTCAAGAATGTGCCATGGCCCAGGAAAATGAGGCAGTGCAATGGAAAGTGTGTCGAATCAGAGACCTACATTCTAGTTTCAACTTTTCCATAGAATCTGAGAATTGGAAGAGGCCTTTCACAAATGTCATCACTTAGGTGCTTCCCAGATGCTAGCTTGTGCAATCACCTGGGGAACCTTTTCAAAACACAGATCCCTAGGTCCTACTCCAGGGGATTCAATTTATTAATTTTGGGATAAGGCCCTGAAATCTATTTTTAAGAGGCTCCCAGGTGACTGACAGGCACTCAGGTGTGGGATCCAGTCCATCTGTCATCTGTTGCTTGACTCCTTCTAATAGCCAAATGGCCATCTGGTCTTACTTTAAACACTTCCAGGGATAGGCAGCTCAGTATCTTCTAAAGGAATCCAATCCTTCTTTGAACTTTTATATAGATTTTTCCAATATTCTCTATAATGAAACAAAATTAAGTTTCCTTCTAGCTTCCGCCAAGTTGTCTTAATCTACCTCTTGGCATGAGTCAGAATCCTTTCTTCCTGTTCAAAGTCCTTCAGTTATCTGAAGGCAACCATTTCTCCTACTTGCCTACCTTGTTTTGCCCCATCTGCAGGTCTTTCTTCTCCAGTGCATTCAACTAACTGCTTCTCATATAATACCTGCTATGCTCCTCTGAATACGTTCTGGTTTATCTATCTAACTAAATGACTAAGCAAGTCATAACATTTTTAGTCATAAAGCTTTACAGCTTCTCAACACAAATTCATAGAATTGATTTTCCTTATCTATCAAATGGGAATAAGAATAAGAAAGTAATAAGGATCACAGCACCAGTAAGCCAACAACACACAGTATAAATGCTATTCAATTGAAAGTCAATGACAAGCCTAATGGTGAGCACAGCCTTGGGAATTCTATAAAAATGCATGCTTTCCCTTCTAGAAGCAGGCAGCCTAATGTTTTAGAGGGAAAATCTGAAGTCAGGATTGCTCTTTATATGGAGCCACTATGGTGCAGTGGAAAGAACACTGAACTTTCTGTTAAGTCATTTAACGTTTCAGAGCCTGTTTTCTCATTATAAAATTAAAAAAAAAAAAAAAAAAAAGACAACAAAAAACCCCACAAACCACTGATGATTACATCAAAATGAGATGATATATGAGATGTGCTTAGCACAGAGACATGGCTCAATACAGGTATGTTACTTATCATTCCAACTGGTTCTGTCAGAAATTATCCATTTGCGGGGTGCCTGGGTGGCTCAGATGGTTAAGCGTCTGCCTTCAGCTCAGGTCATGATCCCAGGGTCCTAGGATCGAGTCCCGCATCGGGCTCTCTGTTCCTTGGGAGCCTGCTTCTCCCTCTGCCTCTCTCCCTCTCTCTGTCTCTCATGAATAAATAAATAAAATCTTTAAAAAAAAAAAAAAAAAGAAATTATCCATTTGCTTACCTGCTGTATTTTCCCTTGCCACTGGAAAGAATGCCACCACTCAGAGTGCCCCCTGAGAGAGCTGCAAAGCTGGCTGTCTCGCTGTATGGACCCTGCATAACACTGAGTCCATCTGTAGGGCTTCCGCTGGTACTCAATACGCTAGTCAGACCTTCAATGCTGCTTTCCCCAATGCTGGGATTCTTGAGGGCTCGCCAGGCATCGGCCACTGGGGATGGAACCAAACATTTCAATTCAAGATAACACAGCATCAAAATAGAGTCTGTTATTTTCCTGTAATGATTCTTCAGAGTGGAGAATATTCATGTAGAAAAATCCTCATTTACTCAATTAACGAACAGCTACTATATGCAGCCACCACACATTAGGTGTTTTAACATATTGTTAATATTTAATCTTCCCAATAACTATGCAATAACAGACTGAATTTTAGAGGAGAAAACGAAAGTCTAGAACTAAATGACATGTCCAAGTCATGGCTGGTCACACAAAACTACACTTCTGGGCGCCTGGGTGGCTCAGTCGTTAAGCGTCTGCCTTCGGCTCAGGTCATGATCCCGGGGTCCTGGGATCGAGTCCCACATCGGGCTCCCTGCTCGGCAGGAGGCCTGCTTCTCCCTCTCCCACTCCCCCTGCTTGTGTTCCTGCTCTCACTGTCTCTCTCTCTGTCAAATAAATAAATAAAAATCTTTAAAAAAAAAAACAAAAAAACTACACTTCTGATTCCAAGTCCACTATTCCGTCCATTATACCATAGATGCCATCTAATCAAACATGAAGATTTCAAAACATGTTTAGGTCATGTTAGGTGTTGATTCTAGTTGAAGCTTCAAAAATTGTGGGACTCTCTGTGCCCTAGCTTAGTTAATATGGTAAAGTGAAAACATCAAAGTAGAAGTCAGGGGAACAAAAAAAGAAGCTGGAAGACTTGCTCTAGTCCTAGCTCTGCAGAAGCTCTTAAACCCATTTAACAGATGTTGAGACAAAAGCTTAAAGAAGTTCCCATTAAATGGGGATAATAATAGCCCCTGCCCTCTCTATTCAGAAAGCTATTCTAAAAACCAGGTGAGATAATAACTGTGTAAAGTCCTCTGAAAATTATAAAGTACTGTGCAGATATAAGACTTTATTATAATCACTACTATTACCAGCATACTTGGAGTTACTTGGAATCCTACCAGTTTGTACCTGCCACACAGAGCCAAGTACCAGAGGAATTAACCTAATAATTCTGGAACAAAGAAATGAAAAGCTAAAAATACTTTACCCCCTACAAAGCTCATTATCCAAAGTAATCCAATGACAATCTCTCTGTAAAATGTGCTGAATTCTACTGATTTTTATGTTCTGCACCATAAATTCAAAGGGAAATTAAAATCCTCCCTTTACCTGTGATTGGACCATCATCTTCATCAAACTCAATTTTCACCCCCTTTCCGTTTGCCGTGCTAACTCCACAGCCACCTCCACGACAGAGAGAAATGGGCACAACCCCATAGACATAAGCCAGCATAATGGGGACGCCAATACCTGGGGGAGGAGAAGGAAACAAGTCAGCAGGCCATCAGGTTGCAACTGCCCTAAATTTCTCCTTCCCAGCCTGAGCACAGACAAACCACTTTATAAAGGGCCAAAGAAAGACAGAAGATGGCTATCCTAAAGGGGTAGCTGGGTCTAACAGAACGATGACTGGACTTGGGAATTAGAAAGGCCTGGATTAGAATCTTGGCTCCAATTTACTAGCTGTATAATCTCACATATCTTCCCAGGGTTGTCAACGATCAAAAGAGAAGGTATGGGGTGCCTGGGTGGCTCAGTTGGTTAAGCGACTGCCCTCGGCTCAGGTCGTGATCCTGGAGTCCCGGGATCGAGTCCCGCATCGGGCTCCCTGCTCGGCAGGGAGTCTGCTTCTCCCTCTGACCCTCCTCCCTCTCATGCTCTCTGTCTCTCATTCTCTCTCTCTCAAATAAATAAATAAAATCTTTAAAAAAAAAGAGAAGGTATGTACAGTGCCCAGCACAGTAAGTATATCTTTTTTTTTTTTTTAAGATTTTATTTATTTATTAGAGAGCAAGCGAGAGAGAAACAGTGTGAGAGGGGAGAGGGTCAGAGGGAGAAGCAGGCTCCCCGCTGAGCCAGGAGCCCGATGTGGGACTCGATCCTAGGACCCTGGGATCATAACCTGAGCCGAAGGCAGCCGCTTAACCAACTGAGCCACCCAGGTGCCCCCAGCACAGTAAGTATATCTTGATTTCATTTTCCCTCTTCTACTCACTACTGACATGCTAATCCAAGAACCAATCAATACTCAAACATTAAATAAGTGACTCCTGGGGCTTAGGATCACCCCAGGATGTTAATTCCAAAATCTGACTGCTGTGAAGGCAGAATGTGCTTAGCCATTAAGAGCACAGGCTCTCAAGTCAGATTGCCTTGATTCATGTTCCACCTAAGTGACCTTGGGCAAATTACAGCACCTCACTATCACGACTGTAATGCTGTGAGGATTAAATGAATTAATACATGCAAAACCCTCAGAACTGCTCCTGGTACATGGAGAGCCTTAATAAATGTTAGTTATAATATTCTTATTCTAAAACAAACACTCATGCCTCCCAAAATACTGTGAGGCATTAAGCAAATCAAAATAAAAGTAATTTTATTTTGTGGGTTCCCTAGCAAGTGGAGAAGGAAGATAAAAGGTGAAAAACTAGGCCTTAAAGTAATATTCTTTAATTTAACCTTTTCTCTGAGCCAGACAGAGTTCTAAGCACTAATTTAGGAATGAAAGATCCCAAACTCTGACAACTTAGTGTGGCTGATAATCATAACAACAGTGCCTAATAGAGTTAACTCCCAAGGTGGGTTCAGCATAAAATGTAGGAGCCTCCAAGGTGAAACATCTGGCCAGCTGGCTAAACTGCTCTTGTCAGAAAGCTGGGTAGGGGGGTGTGGTGGAAGAAAAGAGAGGGAAGGAAGGAGAAGAGTCACGGTCTGGGCTAGCTTACCCACACTAACTGCAGCGATAACTGGGGATGCAATGACTGACAAAGTCACTCCTCCTGTGATAGCCAAATTCCTCTTATGTTTGGAGGTTTTCCTTCCCTCATACCTGCTGTGAATCTAAGAATAAGAAAGAAAATCCAGGTCAGTAGGTTAGGATATCAATCTTTTTGCTGGGGTGGAAAAAGACAAGTGAATATTCCATCTATATTAAAATATATCCCATACCAACCAAGAGGCCATCGTTCTCAAATTTTAACCTAACTCAGACCAGGGTGACATACACTAATACAGAAAAAGTTAATCCAAGAAGAGACAAAATAACTCAGGGTTGTGAGGAAAGTATTTCACCTTTAAGTCACTGAGACAAACCAGGCCCAGGATGCTAATAAGAACTTTCAGATCTCTTGGGGTTTATGAAAATCCATTTAAGAAATTAAGGTTATTTTTATCTAAGAACCAGCTGGTTTTCAGGAAGCTCTGAAATATAAGCTCCTCCCTATTTCCTTCAAAACTTTACCAACAAACCTGGGGATAGAACACACAGAGAACTCAGCATGTCTTACCTTCCTGCCAACATAAACAGGAATGCCAATGACCATGGCAGGAATGGCAATGCCAGCAATGAGGGAAATCCCCACTGGCGCACCAATCAGTGTTCCCAGCTGCCAAAGAATTTTCTTCTTACGGCTCCACGGCTTCTTGCCCCAGAATGTGCAGCCAGAGGGGCTGCAGAGGAAACATGCTAAAGTTAATATCAATATTACAAATGCAGCTGTTGTCAACAGAGGGCTTGATAAGAGCAAGAGCCTTCTTTTTCAATAAGATGATTAACAGTTACAAGAGGTTTTAGGAAATGAATATATTACATGAGGGGGAGCAAAAGACAAGGTCAGATTAGAGCTCTGGGCCCTTTACTTTCGTTTGTAAAGACAGGCTTACAGACTTGAAACCTCTTTTCCTTTCTTTGCTGCTGAACTCTGTCCTCCCTAACCCAACACTGATCCAGCTTCCTTGATTGATATACTACTTGGGATCCTGCACAACCTACACACTTGACATCTCATTCAAAAGTGCTGTGCCCTGCAGCTAATGAACATTGACTTGAATAGTTTTCTTGGCATGTGTCCTACCCATATCCCAATAGATAGTGTAAACTATGTTTCTGGGGAAGGATATAAAAAGACTTTGTCATACCCTTTATGTACATAAAGTTTCATACTCTTGAGTTTGGCTACTTTTATACTCAGTCCTTCTGTGTTCAACCATTTTTGCTCACTCCCTTTGTCTTGTCTTCTCTTACTAGACAGGATAAGCAATTTTGAAAGTAGGGATCATGTCTTACACACCTCTGTTTCCCGATAATCAGTACAGTGTAAGTAAGTCAAAGTTTGCTATATTGGAAATGTAATGTTTCATCCACACAATGAATGTTAAGTTTGTAAATATTAACTCCTTCAGGACAATATTTTAATATTCACTCTGAATTCTTTGTAAAGTCATTACATGCAAGGAACTGTAAAAAGATAACTCTGGCCTTAATAAATGTATGCAGTTTAGCAAAATTGATATGTATATGAAGTAAAAGTAGTGATGTTTATAATGAAACATTTAAGGAATGCCAATACAGAAGAATGAGGCAGAAAAAGCTGGGGAAGGTATCATAGATGAAATGGCATTTAAGTGGACCCTGAAGGGGAAATAAGAACTGAACAGGTTGAGAGAAGAGGGGCTTGCTGGGAGGGTGACGTGATCAGAAAGTATTCTGGGCAAAGGGAAGAACATGAACAATTATGAAAGAACATGAACGGGCGCCTGGGTGGCTCAGTTGGTTAAGCGACTGCCTTCGGCTCAGGTCATGATCCTGGAGTCCCGGGATCAAGTCCCACATCGGGCTCCCTGCTCAGCTGGGGGTCTGCTTCTCCCTCTGCCCTCTTCCCTCTCGTGCTCGCTGTCTCTCATTCTCTCTCTCAGATAAATAAATAAAAAATCTTAAAAAAAAAAAAAAAAAAAAGAAAGAACATGAACAAGAAAGGTAGCCAGAGGAGACACAGGGAATAGCAAGCCCAGGTTACCGGAATATAGCATGTATAAAAACAACATGGAAAAAGCTAGAAAAGGAGATTAGGGCCAGACTGTGGCAAAGCCATGCTAGGGAAATTGAACTCTATCTGGAAGGTAATGAAAATAGTCCCTGGAAGTTGCTGAACTGAAGAAAAACATGGTCACAGGAGTGTTTGAGAAGAACTTTTTATAGCTTCCTTATCCTGCAATGAGAGGACAGACAACCGTGTCTCTTTGACATCCTTTTCCCTAAATCAGTAAAAGAACAAGACTATAAAGCAATGGACACATTTCCCATCTCACCTGAGGTAATGCAAATCTGAGATCTCTTTCATACAAAGCCAACAGAATTCACAGCCGCACACTGCACAGGTCATATGATTACAGCTTCCATCATTCATCTTGATAATGTAAGCACTGCATCGTGGGCATGGCTTGATGTCATCTGCTAAGGGGGGAAGGAAGATTGGGCAGAAAAATACCCCCAGTTAAACCTAATTTGATTTATTATTCCTAGGAATATATATAAAAAGTGAGGAGGCAGTCAACTCTTGGCTGAGAATTCTAAATTGTGCAACCCACTTCACTGGAAGGCTGGCTATGTCTAGACCTCAGGAATTTTCATAAAATGGATCCTGTCTCATACTGAGCTGCCTATCCCCAAAACTGGCATCTTACATAGCACTTAAGCCACACTCTGAACAAGAAGACTTCCCTAGAGACAAAGATGGTTCCAAGAAAAATGGAATTTCACCAGCCAATAGGCTGGCAGAATTCAAAGCAGAGTTCTGCAGGAATAATAGTCTGCAGCTTGGAACTGGCTTTAAGTTTTGAAAAACTTTAACTCAGGAAATTCATTTCTCAGGCTCAGCAAGTATCATTGTGATGTGCTGTTAACACAACCCACAGACCCCTCCCATGATACTTTCAAATTCAAAACCTAAAAATAATTGGGTATGCTATGTAGCACACACCTAGTAATTTTCACAGCAGGCTAGGAACTATCCTATTAAAATGACAATTTAGGAGATTATGCTGTGCCAGGAAAAAGTGAATGGTAAAATCTTTCCTACCAGCCTCTCCCAAATGACATCAATGAAATAAAATACATTTATAAAAGGCAATAAACCCACTGACATTTTTAAATAGGTTTACTCTGACTTCCCAAGGTTCCTCCTTTTAAGGTTAATCATTAATCCATACTAATATTATTTCCTTTCCTTCAGTCTGTACCCTACTTCCAAAAGCGGTGATGCACTTAAAGCTAGTAGGAAGACAGTAGAGGTTTAATACTAATTATCTTTCTGCTCACAATTAAAGTTTTGAAAAAGTCCCTCGCAAAAGGACCTATATACTCACCAGTATAAGACATATTATTAAAAAGGTAGAAACTAAACAATTCAATTTTGTTGCATTCCAATTTTACCAATTTATAGGTTGGAAAACCTACAGTTGTCAGAGAGAGAAACTACATATCAAATATAATATTGAAAGTATTACCAAGTATTTTCTGCTCTCTGATCCCAGGAAATACTTGGTTATACAGCAAAATAATCTCTCCCAGCTTTAGGCTCACATCATGAAATATCAAATAAAGAGAAAAATGAGACAATGCCAACTTATACCTGGTCCAGATTCTTGCCCATAACTGAGACCTGAAGTGTGCTTGGTCCGTACTCGCAAAGTCTGTGCCCTCTGCTGACGGGCCATATCACATGTCTGATTTGGATGCCATATTTGCTTGCAGTGGTAGCAGAACTCCGTTTGGCAGCCTTCCCTCTCACAGGTCAGCTTTGGGCAGCTGGCACAGCCATAGGCAATAACTGCATAACTGGGTAAGGAAACAGGAAGAGGTATCAGTAAGGTAAGAACGATCGGAAAAAGACAGACATTATTCACCAGTTTCAGTGGGGTAACACTGACTCGTTACCACTACACATGATATAAAGAAAAGAGTATACGTGTAACTCATAACATACACACATTCACAAGCATGCCTAACAAACTGTAAAACATATTCTATGTGAGAAAGTAAATTTCTTCTTGAGATTCTAAAAACACAAATCATTTACCTTCTGAAGAAATAGGGGAAAATACAATATTTAGCCTGGATTCTAGCATGCATTCAGTCACAGTTTAAGCTACTTTAAGAGTTTACCACAGCAAGTTTCACAAATAACAGGGTACAAAACTATATCGTTTTGATGGTTTGCTATATTTAGAGAGATTAGAATTTGTTTACATTAAAGGACAGAATGTTTGTAAAACGAAAATATAGTGAAACTAAAGTATACTTTTTCATTTTTAAGTTCCACAGTGAAGCTGGTCTGAGCACACACAGCCTGAGACAATAGCCACAGATGGATTCATGATCAACTTCTCCTAATGAAAGCTCATTTTATCTTTCAATTTTTTTTTTTTTTAGCTCACATCTATACCTTGAAATATCTACTTCCTTGACAGGCTCCAGAATCCAAGAATACCACTCATCTACCTTACTAATTAATACATAATAAGGCTATTATCTCCCTCCCCTTCCTTTTCTCTTCTGACACATATTCTTAGTAAAGATGCACAACTCAGAATCCATCTGCACCAACATCAATTGTTTCTTATAATTCACACTTATTTTCCAAGAATTACTCTCTCACAAACAATCCAATATATTTACAACCATTAGCCCTTCTGACTAGTTCAAAATATGTCAACCAAATGTTCAGATTACCCTAACAAATGAAGACTTAAGATAAAAAAATTTAAAAAGTAATTTAAAGAAACAAAGAAGGGAACATAGCAGTTGTGAAAGTTCAAACAATTTTTAAACAGGTCAGTAAGTGCAGGCTTAGGTGTTGCCATTGGGCTTTGTTGTCCCCTATTCCACTTTCTCCTCCAATAGCCGAAGACCTCAAGTAACTTATAAAAAAGGCTAATAACTTTTTCTGGGATTTACTCTACTGTTTGTTTTTTTGAATGTACATTAGACGTTCATAACAGCAACTCAAGTTCTCAGGTTTATTATAGATTCTGCAAGTTGATTTGAGAATGACACTGAAAATATCAATGACATATCATTTGTGTTATATAATACAGTCTGTACTAAAACTCTTCTCAGAAAGAGCAAAGGGAGAACAGGTCAATGTGTGAATGCAAATGATTCATATCCTGTAGGAGTTCTGAGCAAATTTACCCAACCTAGCTGCAAAATAGCTACTACAGATAAACAATGTTTCTCCTAAAGAAAGTGACCTGCTTGCTATTTTGTGTTAAATGGGAAAGGTACTGGATGACCTCAGTACCTTAAATCAACTTCTGATGATACAAATTACATAGACAGTCAAGAAGCCTTGATCATTTCCTGATCTATTCCTACCTCACCTGGTGGAAATAAATATTTATTAACAGATTTTTTTTTCTTTTAAGATGAACACTTGACAAGATTGATAATGTCACTTTTGGGTGTGGAATTTGGTTCCAAGGAAGTAAAATAATCCCAAATACTCATGAGCCCACACAATCTATTACCATGACACAGAATTAGTCAGGGCACGAGACTTGGCATTCCTGTTTTTGGGCGCCTGGCCTGGGCTCCTTGTCCCTGACTCATACTGCATGACACTGAGCTAATTTAAATCCCCAAGCCTTAACCTCTATCCCAGAAATGGAGATATAGGTGCTTGCCACCTTCAAGTGTAACCAAACATATTCTAGAACTGCATTTGAGATCTTGCCCTAAAAGGTATGGTATAAAAATATAGCACATTTTATCCTACTTCCTGGCCTTCGCATAATCTACTCCTTCTGCCTAGAATGTTCTTTCCCTTCTTCTTGCCCTGGCAAATACTTATCCACTTAAGAACTAGCTCAAATGTCATCTTCCCTATAAAATCTACTTAATACTTAACCTCTCCAGGCAGCTGGCTGCCTACTTTATGCCTATGTACAATTACTTTATACTACTTATCACATTAATTATCTGTTTATATGTGTGCTTCCCCAACCAGACTAGACTCAAGGAAAAGTATCATCCATGTTTTAATCTTCACGGTCTAGCATACTGGTTCATGCTCAAAATACTTGTGTTGAATGAATGTTTGAGACCCTTTCCTGTTTAGTTTTTCACCTTCCCCAGGCCATTCTTACTCTTCTCCTGGGCTATTACTTTACCCTAAAGCAATCTTTAAACCTTATCCATGTATCTATTGGTTTACTATATGCCAGGTACTAGAACTTAGACCTAAAGTTTTGTCTAAGCCCATTTTAGGAGCAAACTCCTAAATTCTGAATAGGGTAATCTTCCCCAGGTAGTTGAAAAAAAACTTCATCCTTGAGACCAAAGCCACCTTGACAATCTTGTTCCTTCTCTTCCATGTCCTACCCTGGAGCCTATCTCCTACCCTGCTCTTGGCTTAACCAAGCATTCAGGTTTGCTAATTAGAAGCTAAATAAGAGGGGAGAAAGAAGAAGCTAAATAGAGGGTGACGGAAATTACATGCTGCTAAGAAAACAGATGTATCCTTCCCCCTCCCCTTATGTTTATATAAATTTACTAATTTCCTAAGTCTTCAGAAATATCATAATATGTGACAGTCTACACCACAGCACTACCTAACTTCGGCCCTGGAGAAAAAAATCCCATTATTATGAATTTGATTATGCTCTAACAGACCCTAGTAGTTAAAGAAATGTGTTCCTATATTATGTTTGAACTTTCTAGCTCCAGGCCACATAACTTCATTTACAAATGGACCCTGAGCATGTGTAAGGGTAGTAGAAATGCGCCAAGTTGTCATGAGTTGTACTCTTACTCTCTTCCTCTTTTTTTTTAAAAGATTTTATTTATTTATTTGAGACAGAGAGAATGAGAGAGAGAGAGCACATGAGAGGGGGGAGGGTCAGAGGGAGAAGCAGGCTCCCTGCCGAGCAGGGAGCCCGATGCGGGACTCGATCCAGGGACTCCAGGATCATGACCTGAGCCGAAAGCAGTCGCCCAACCAACTGAGCCACCCAGGCGCCCATCTTCCTCTTTTTTTTTTGCCCTAGTTTAAATTTATGTCACCTCTTGGCCAGACAACTGCAAGAGACTAATATCTGGTCTCCTTATTCCCCACTCCAATCCAAGTTCCAATTCCAGAAGGTTATCTATCATTACGTAACTCTTTTACTTAAAGTCCTTCAACAAAAAAGAAAAAAAAAGTCCTTCAAACCTAAACTTCTTTGCATGGCTTAGATAAGTCTATCAACTGGAGTCCAGTCTACCTTTTCAGATTGATCTCTAGTTACTTTCCAGATCATGCTCTCTATATTGTGCATCCAGAGGCTGACCAAACTAGATTCCAGACTTACTACTGTATTTTTATACTTCTATGCACTTCACTTGCTCAAAACACTCTGGTTTAAGATGCTTTTTTCTCTACTCGCACCATTGTTTGCCTGGTATGAATTCCTACTTACATTCTTCAAGGCCCAGATCAAATATTACCTCCTCTGTGAAGTCTTTCTTGACACCATCATGCAAAATCTTTCATCTACCCTCTAAGAGCATTTGTGTTTTCTTTAGTATGTATTACACTGAATTTATAATCTGTTATCTATATCTATCTATCTAATCTCTTCTAACAGGCCAAACTCCCTGTCAAGAGGACAACGCCTAAGTCCTTTTTGTAATACCCAATATTCACCTAAGGAAAGTTCAACACTACATAATTCTCAAAAGTGTCTACTGAATGATCATCTGTCTGTCCTCTTCTTGCCCTCCACCCCCATTATCTGTGTCTCTTTCAAAAACTGGGCTGTTCATTTTCTTTATCTACCTCATCAAAATTCAACTATCCCATTCTTCTGGGATCTAATGAAAATTTTTATTCATAGAGTTGTAGAAAAAGTTGGAATATGGATAACCTAGGCTAGAGGAACTCTCAATCTATTCAGAGCACAAGATTCATTGTTAAATAAGGACACGAACAGAAGACAGAATAACTGTACAGAGTAACTGTTAAAGGAGTTTAGAAAACTGCAAATAATCAGGGAAAATGTCAGTTTAAGATGCCATAGAAAAAACAAAAACATGTTTCCTGTTGATTTAAGTTTGGGAAAATTACACCAGATTGAAGATTTACACTGTATATTAGCATTAGCAAAATTTATAGTGTATATTAGCATGTTTAAAGGGTACAAAAAACTCAGAAATAAATTTTGTTCAATCCAATACTCCCCCCAAGCTTACTTAGTCACAAAATGTTTACCTTTCCAGTAATACCAAAATATACATTGGAAAATATTGATGTAAGTGAAAAAAAGAAAACAAGATGAAAAGATGGTAGTAGACTGTAAAGGGGCTTAAATTATAAGGGTAGATCATATAAATAATCAGTTCTTAAAGACCATAAGAAGTCATTTTATAGGTCAAGTATGAACAGCCTGAAGCAGGGGAGTGATATAAAATGTTCCACTTTAGAATGATACACTGGCAAATATGGGAAAGATGTATGGAGCTGGATGTAGATGGGCAGGTGAGGGGTGGGGGATAGAGTGAAGAGTTGTGAAAATAGAAGGTACAAAGCTAAATTAAGAGAAGACGTCCAGATCAGCTATATCTCAATTTTTAAAATGTCATACCAGAGAGAAAGAGAGAGAGAGATAAAAGATGTAGGAAGGCTTCAGAGAGGGAAAAAAAAATCCCTTCCCACTAACTGAGAAATTTGTCTTGCTCAAGGAGTTTGTTCTTCCTTCATAAATATGCTAGAGATGAACAGAAGCTTCCTATTTATGGGATGGTCTAGGTCAGTTGTCCAGGAAGGCCAACAGCTGATACTACCTGTTAGGGTCAGGTAGGAGGGGGGACTCTGCAGGAGAGAGAGCCAGCAATGAGAGGCTGGAGTTGTGGACCTGCACAAAGAATTTAGGTCAAGACAGCCTTATCTCCTATTCATCTGTACAGAAGATCTGCCCCTACACACCAGGAAATTTTCTGTTGCCTCCTTTGCTCATCCCTCAGTCTTCTAGAGATTCTGAAAGGGTTTAAAGATTGGTAACAGGGTACTTGAGAGGAAAACATTATATATTTACATGATGTGGGGGTTTCTGAGAAGACTCATGCTTAAGCAGAGACTCTAAGGGGTATCAACTGCACCATTTATTAGCTGTGAGACATTGAAGCCCACGCTTAAACTTCTCTGAACTGGTTTCTCCTTTATAAAATAAGTTTACCATCACCATCCACCTGTATGAAACTAAAATTATTCCTGAATGAGCTTATAATCTGAAGATTATAAAGAACTATAAAAATGTCAGTTATTTGTGTTTTGAGTTAATTTTATCTCATTTGAAAGTATGTTTTAAATATACTTGGTAATATCGTACTTAATAATATTAAACAATAATGTAAATGTTGCCCCACTGAAATTGGTTCTTATTTATGAATAAAATCATATTCAAGTATGGGAAAAGAAAAATTCAAGACTCTGCTCTAAAATTATTTTGTAAACAAAAAATCTTTTAATATATAGTGTTCTCATTAACATAATCACAGTGAAACTAATGACCAGAACTCTGTAAGACCACTTACATGCCCCCTGCACCCTGCCAAATGTAATTCTTTTTTTTTTTTTTTAAGATTTTATTTATTTGAGAGAGAGAAAAAGAGGGAGAGGGAGCATGAGCATGGGGAGGGGCAGAGGGAGAAGCAGACTCCCCACTGAGCAGGGAGCCCTACTCTATTAAATACATACACATACACACACAGAGCGTAGGGAGGACTTGATAAATTTGGCTGCAAGAACTTGATCTGTAAGTAAAGTAAAGATGGTGAGGTACAAGAAGAAGAGAACTAGGGATTACACTTACTGCTCATCCATGATTTTTACCAGACACAGAAGAATAGAACAGTTTGAAACAAAACAAAACAAGCTGTTTTTCTCCTGGCATTCAAGAGGTGGCAAAACCATTGGCCACATCCCCAGGGAACTCAGATACCTGTTTGGGAAATGACAGAATTTTAAAGTTACTCCCTGTTTATCTAACACCTCCAATTGCAGACCTCAAAACACTTTGCAAACATTAATTAAGCTTCTCAAGTCAGGAAAGGATTAGGCCTATTTCAGATAAGAAAAATAAAGTAGATAAGAGGCTGTTCACAAAAAGAATCAGAAAAGAAACGATTTCAGATCCATGGCTCTCTCAAAGTTGTCCTTAGGCCACATTTGATAAAATGATACAAACAGTAGCATCCCCAATAATGCCAACAAGTGCATGCTTTTTAAAAAGAAAAGGTTGAGGGGCGCCTGGGTGGCTCAGTTGGTTAAGCGACTGCCTTCGGCTCAGGTCATGATCCTGGAGTCCCGGGATCGAGTCCCGCATCGGGCTCCCTGCTCGGCGGGGAGTCTGCTTCTCCCTCTGACCCTCCTCCCTCTCATGCTCTCTGTCTCTCATTCTGTCTCAAATAAATAAATAAAATCTTTAAAAAAAAAAAGAAAAAAAAAAAAAAAAAAAGAAAAGGTTGAGAGGAAAGAATACTAGCCTTGGTTGGAGTTAAGACCAGTGTTTCAAGCCTGGTTCCACCACCCACTAGCTACATGACCCTGAACACTCAATTTATTTAAATTTCAGTTTTCTCATCTGTAAAACTAAATCAAATCTATCTTACAATGTTGTAAGGATCAAATTAAATTATGTACGCCTGGCACCTGGGATACTTGGATGCCAGCTTGCTTTCTTTCTGCAGACTTCACCTTCTTTAAACCCACAGATAACACATTAAAAAAAATATATAAAATTATTATAATGCTTTTAACTAATAAAAAAACCCTCTAGATGATACTAAACCAATACTTGGCTAAAATAAGAAATGGCCTTAATTCTTTATTAACTTTTAGTAATGGTTTACAGTTGTCACCATAAAGATTATAAATTAATTCCTGTCCATTTTTAATGTTGTGAGCAAAGAGAGTCATTGACTTTAGAGAAATAAAAACAAAAAGGGAGCTTTCCAGAAAGATAATCAGCAACGCCACATTTCTCAGTTAAAATTCAAGGAAACACATCTCAAAAAGGAGTTAATATACTATGTCAAAATTAACCATGCAGTGTTCTCTTAAGTAAATATTCCTTTGGTTCGGAAAATAGATCAATAGTATTTATAAAACCTATCATATACATTAGCCTCCTAAGGCCAGTGAGATCACCAGGCCACCAGATATAAGAGCCTACAAGGTTGTTTCCAACACTTAGTAATTCAAAGTGAAAGTGATCTACCATAGACAAACACCATACCTTTGACCACAACACTTCAAAGTAATTTAGAAACCCCATCTCAGTGAGGTTAAATAACACACCCATCTCTAAACAAGTCTGGCAGAATAGAAAGAACTCTTCTTTTTTTTTTTTTTTTTTTAAAGATTTTATTTATTTATTTGACAGAGAGAGACACAGCGAGAGAGGCAACACAAGCAGGGGGAGCGAGAGAGGGAGAAGCAGGCTTCCCGCAGAGCAGGGAGCCCGATGTGGGGCTCATCGATCCCAGGACTCTGGGATCATGACCTGAGTCGAAGGCAGATGCTTAACGGCTGAGCCACCCAGGCGCCCCAGAAGTTAACTCTTCTTACTGTCCTAGACACTCTTAAGACAGCTTCTTTTCAAGGGGACAAATAGTAGCATCATAGAAATCTTTTTTTTTTTTTTAAGATTTTATTTATTTGACAGAGAGATAGCACAAGTAGGCAGAGTGGCAGGCAGAGGGAGAGGGAGAAGCAGGCTCTCCGCTGAGCAGAGAGCCCGACGCAGGGCTTGATCCCAGGACCCTGGGATCATGACCTGAGCCGAAGGCAGCTGCTTAACCAACTGAACCACCCAGGGTGCCCCAGCATCATAGAAATCTTAAAACAGCCTTGGTATACAGGCTACAATTAAAAGCCCTTCTTAACTCCTTTGAAGCAAAGACCCATGCAGCTTTTTTACTACCATTACATTCACACACTGCAAGGAGTCCCTAGCATCTTTTTGTCCCCAAAACATAACACACAAGAATAAAATGATCTGCCCAAGGTCACAGAACTGGTAAATGGCACAGTCTGACTCCTAATCACTTAGATAAGCTCTTCTTTGCTGCATGCAACTATTCATGGGATGTACTGACAGTAACAGATTTTTTTTTAAGTGGTGGGAGGGTGGTCTCCATTGAATACTTTAGCTAGTAAAATCTGGTGGTATTCTGTCTCCGCACATATTGCATATATTCTCACTGACCTTAAAAATTCAGGCTACATGGTGCCTTAAAAAGACTGTCGTCAAGAACTCAAGATCAGAGGGGCTGGGTAACACATTTTCTCCTACCATGTCAGCCTCTGGGCATCCTTCTTCTCAGTGCCCCGTTGCTTCTCTGGACAAAGAAAAGGTCCGTCCACTCCTCACCCTGCCCAAGGCAGCAGTGTAAGAACCACAGGGGGCCTTCCAACAGCTCGGCACAGAAGGCACACACTGCCCAGAGAGCCCCAGAGCTGTCAGTGAGCTGTCCTTTCCCCCTAGTGCCATTTCCATCACCTCCATCCCAACTTTAGCAGCTGTGAGAACACACCTTCTCCCGTAATGCTGCGAAGTCTGCCCCTGGCCAAAGGGACACACCCCTCCGAATGCTGTGAGGCCCTCAGAATATTCTCATCCCTTCCTTTGCCCGTTATCCCCTCCCCGCCGTCATTAAGACATGGCCCCTACCTCTGGACAGAGGGGCGTGCACCCCACCTAAAAGCCTCTCCCTGCCTCCTGACTTGATGGACAGCTCCCCTCTCCTCCCCGACTGCTCAGCCCCCACCTCAAGCCCTCGGGCAGGGCGGGTGGCGGGTGGCGGGTGCCTTCCCCCGCTCGTCTGGGCTTGCGGACAGTGACCGGTTACCAACGCGCCGCAGTTGCCGCCTTCTCCTCCCTCCCGCTGCTCAGCCCTCACCTCTCCCTCGGTGCTGGGTCACACACACGCACACGCCGCACCGAGGACCGCCTCTCCGGGCCGGCCACACGCGGGGTGGGGGTCCAGTCCCCCGACCCGGGTCCCCTCCGCCGCAGCCCCTGCCCCGGCGGCCACGCCCCCGCGCTCACCCGCAGTCCGGGGCCGGGCACCAGCGGCAGTCGGGGTCCGAGGCCAGGTAGCGGCGCAGCATGAACTCCTCGTACTTGTGCATGAGCGGCGGGTCGGCGAGCAGAAGGCGGATGTCGTGCGGGTTGAGTCGCTCGCTGCACTCGGGGCAGCTGATGGGCACCCGACTCTCGCTGATCTCCAGGCGCAGGTAGTGGCGGAGGCAGTCCCGGCACGAGCGGTGCGGACAGCTGAGGAGGCGCGGGGCCCGCTCGGGCGGCAGCCGAACCAGGCACAGCGGGCACTCCACCTCCTCCGGGCCGGGGCCGCCGCCCTCCGCCGCCTCCTCATCGTCGAACCCGGGCCCGGCCGCCGCCGCGGCCTCCGCCTCCGCCTCGGCGGCCGGCTCGGTGGGCAGCGCCTCGGGCGGCGGGGCCTGGGCCGCGGCCGGGACCGGGGCGGGCGGCGGCGGCGCGGCCGGGGGCGGTGGCTCGGCCTGTGGCTTGGCCCGGGCGCGGCGACCGCGGGCCGAGGCGGAGAAGACTCCGTGGAAGGTGAGGCGCCGGCGCCGGCCGCCGCTGCGGCACTTGGGGTCGGGCGCGGCCGCGTGTAGAGATGTAGAGCGCGGCGACTCGGAGTCCTTCTCAGAGCCCATGGCCCCCAGAGGCCGAGGAGCGAGGGGCGCCCAGCGCCGCCACAGCTCCCGCCTCAGCGCCCCCTCAACCGGCGCGGCGAGCGCCGCCGCCTCAGCCGCCCTCCCCGAGCTAGAAGCCGAGCGGGCGCGTCGAAGTGGTTATAAAGCCTCCGCCCCGCGCGCCGCTACCCACTGCGCAGGCGCTTCGCTGAGACACCTCACAACCCGCACCGCCCCCCCCGCGCGGAGGGGGTGCTGGGCGGGGCCGAGAGGGGTGGGGCCGGGCGTGCTGGGGCGGAGCTCCGCCTCCTCCCGGTCATGGGGTTCCAGGGCAGCCATCTTGTGGAGGCACTAACCCAACTGCTTTTCTTGGCCCTCTTCCCCCAATTCCGTCACCCCGACCGCCTTCATCCCCAAGGTGGAGTTTTCGGTTTGCCTTTGCTCACGGATAGGATGATTGCCCCTTACAGCAAATGATTCTGAGGTTACTTCATCTGTAAAACATGGGCAAGGATAGATCACATGGTGATTCCCAACTGGTCCACCTTCCGACACTTCTTTTGTTAACAGCATTAATTAATAAAGAATATAGTCATTCGTTACGCATCTACAAAGTGGAGGCATTACTAGATAAGACAGACAGGGTCCCCTATCTGCAAGGGATTTACAGAATAAAGCCCGAATTCCTTAATCTAGCATTCAGTGCTCTCTGTGAGCTAATAAACTGTATTGCTGTATTGCCCACCTCCCACTCTATCCTCCGGGTAGCTTGGTTATTTACAGTTTGTGGAAGGAGGCCTAGCACCTTTTTTTCCCCTGTAAGTGTCTCTCTTGTGCTCTCGGCAGCCTTCCTGATGGGAGGAAACACGCAACTACGACAGCAACAGAAATGGTCCGTTAGGGTTAGGTTCAGTTGCACATAACAAAAGAAAAAAAAATAACTTACAATAGAAATTTATTTATTTATTTTAAAAGATTTTATTTATTTGACAGAGAGAGAGAGGAGAAAAAAAATAACTTACAATAGAAATTTATTTATTTATTTTAAAAGATTTTATTTATTTGACAGAGAGAGAGAGGAGAGCACAAGCAGGGTAAGCGGTTGCAGGGCTCGATCCCAGGACCCTGGGATCATGACCCTGGCTGAAGGCAGACACTTAACCGACTGAGCCACCCAGGCACCCGGTGATTTATTTCTCTCTTCAAAAAAAGAAGTCCAGGGGTAGGCAGTCCAGGGCTGCTCTGCTACACTCAGCACTGGCTTTTCAATCTTAAGTTCACCTCGTTATGTTCCACCTTTGGAAGCAGAGAGGAGAAAGGGGGAAAAGTGCATCCTTTCTTTTTAAGATACTGCATTGGAAGTCCCACACATTTTTGCTTACATCTCATTGGCCAAAACTAGTCCCATGGCTATATTGAGAAATGTAGTCTTTTAACTGGACACAGCGTGCCCAGCTAAAAATAGGGGCTCTGTCATTAATAGAGAGGGGTAGAGTGAATAATGGAAGGTACCAGGTGTCTTTCTCATGTAAAGCCATGAGAAAGGTCCCCAGGAATAAGCCCTGAGAAACTTCAAACTTTTGAGGTAAAACAATGGAAGAGGAGCCAGCAAAGGAAGCTGAGAAACAGGGGTTGTCAGAGGAGAAAAACCAGGCAGGTGTGATGTCACAGAAGCCATGGTAAAATGTTTCCAGCGGGGAGTGGTCAGTTGTGACAAATGCTGCTGAGAAATCAGGAAAGAATAGAGAAGCGACCACTGGATTTGGCAAAAACCATAAGGAGGGGGAAAGTTCTCTTCAAATAAGGAGGTTTGATACTGGATGGCTAAAACAATTTCTATATATTGGTCAGAATAGGCTAGGCTTTGCTATGGTAACAAACAACCCAAATAGCTCAATGGCTTAACCTAACAATGGTCTATTTTTTCTCACTCAAGCAATGCCTGATATGGGTCAAGGCACTTTCCGAGTTACATATCCTCTACTCCATTGGATAACTCAGAGATCCAGGCTTTTCCATCCTCGCCTCCACAACCTGCACACAAGGCTTTCAGGATTGCCTCAATGAGGGAAAGATTGCTGGAGGGTTGTGCACTGGCAATTAAATACTCCAGCCTGGAAATGGAACTTGTCATACGAGCCTAATCTAAGTGCAAGGGAGGCTGGGAATTGTAGGGGGGAGCCATGGACTAGTAAGTATGCAGTATTATCAAAGCCACGGTTCCCTGTAGTTATTTTTTATTCTGTCCTTAGTGCCAAATGTCCTGATCAGCTGCAGGGCCCCCTTCGAGGAGGTGTGTGCCTGTGGTGGGGAGACAAAGGGTGGGGGAGAGGGCTGCCTTGTTCCTTGGGTCAGATTGTGTTGAAGGAGATGGGGATCCCCTGATTCCCGGCAGACCCAGATGGCTTTTAGGTGCTTCTCCCGGGGCAGCTGTCAGGATCCAAGCTTGCTGAAAAGCTCAGCACACTGAATGTTCGCTTGTCTTGGCACTGGCACCCAAACAAACTGCCTCAGCTCAAAGCTGCCACCATCAATGACTTTGGCAGAAAGCTGACCTCTCATAAATGCCATTGAACTTTGCAATGGCCCCATTTCTACTGGGTTTTCTTCCCTTCTGGATCCATTCACCCTTGAATTGAGGGACTAAAGTAATTCCTCCCACGTTTTTTTTTTTTTTTTTCTATGTCCCCACTTGGTAGAAACTGAGTAGTGACTCAGGGAGATGGAATGAGAGAAAGAAGGATTCTTACTCATCTATTTACCCGTTCAGTAAACATTTAGGATACTTTGTGCTAGGCTGTTTGTCAGGCGCGAGGGTCATGGAGATGAACAACGTAGCCTGATGAGGGTTACAGACAAGAAAGCAGGTCACTGGGATACTAGGTGACAAAGACATGTACAAAAAGGAAGGCATATATAGAGGAAGGCATGGTAAGCCTTGTGGTCAGGAATGGCTTTTTCCGAGGAAGAGCCCTTTGAGCTGGGTTTCCAAGGATGAGTAGGAGTTGACACTCGAAAGTAGGGGAAAGGGCAGAGGGAGCCTGGAGGAGAGGCACAGTTTTGGTCTGAGGAAATGTGGGCAGCAGGGTGTGACAGGAGTAGAGAATGTCTGAAAGGATGTGAGAGAGAAGAGAGAATGGAAAGTTCCTGTGTTAGGACTCCATCAGATGCAAGGAAAAGAAGCCCAACGTGAACTAACCTATGCCAAAAGAGTATGTTTCTTGGCTCATGGAACTCTTTGAGACAAGTACTACAGCAACTGGGCCCAAGGACCAATCACACCCGGGAGCTACCTGCCCTCCTCTAGCTTTCAACTTTGCTTGTCTGCCGGCAACTCTTCCTCCACCTTCTCCTCCTCCCTCTTCTTTGAATTGTGGTAAAGTGTACATTACATGAAATACCACTGTAACCAATTTTAAGTGTAGGATTCAGTGACATTAATTATATTCACATTGTTTGTGCAACTTTCACCACCATCCATCTCCAGAACTTTTTTATCTCTCAGATTGAAACCCTGTACCTATGAAACAATCTTCTCCCTACTTTGATGTTTTCAGACCACTTGCCTCTCCAGGCTGGAACTGTGCCCAACAGCAATCCCCAGCTCACGCTCCTAGCTTCCTCATCAGAGAGATGAGACAGTCTCTGGATCAAGAGTGGTGAATGCCACAAGTCCAACCTGGGTCGCCTCCTGTCTCCAGGTTTCTTGGCCCTCCCTTCTCCCCACCTGCTTCAGTGAATGACCTCCCCATTCACCTGGAAGTTCTCCTGCCCTGACCTGTCCTCCAACCCCCACATCCAAGTCCAGTTTACTTCTAAAGTGCTTAGAGAACCTGACCTGGCTACAGGCCTCATTATTTCTCTTGCCTGGACTTTGGCCCCAATTCCTCAATTGGTCTCTTTTGTGAAGCCACCAGCTCATGTCAATCCCTTCTACAGTTCCCATTGCCAGCCCCATCTCCTTCCATGCCTCTTAGAATAGACCCATTTGGCCTTTTTTTTTTAAGTTATCTCTACACCCAACGTGGGGCTCGAATTCATGACCCCGAGATCAAAAGTCACATGCTCTACCAACTGAGCCAGCCAGGTGCCCCTTAAAAATATGGGACACTTCGCAGGTTTGCATGTCATCTTTGCATAGGGGGCATGCTAATCTTCTCTGTATCATTCCATTTTTATTTTTTTATTTTTTTAAGATTTTATTTATTTATTTATTTGACAGAGAGAGAGATCACAAGTAGGCAGGCAGAGGGAGAAGCAGGCTCCCCGCTGAGCAGGGAGCCTGACGCGGGACTCGATCCCAGGGTCCCGGGATCATGACCCGAGCCGAAGGCAGATGCTCAACAAACTGAGCCACCCAGGTGGCCCTGTATCATTCCATTTTTAGTGTATGTGCTGCCAAAGAGAGTGCCATTGGGCCTTCTTGATGTTATCTAAACATGCCCCAAATTACCAAGTTTTGTTTCCTTTGCAAATGCTGGTCCCTCTGCCTGTCATGCCTTTCCTATCTCTCTTCATTTGGTGTAATCACATGCATACTTCCAGACTCATTTCCATGGTCACAGCATCTCTTCCTCCAGTCAGCCCCGCCACCCTCCCACCTTTGTGTCTCCAGGGCACAGGGGAGATAACTCTAGTGTCACACTTATTGCTAGGATGACCACATAGTTTATGGTGCAAACCCAGGACGCTTCTGAGAATGAAAGGGAATGCTATGATTAATTGCCCTGGTTCAGCGGGTGTCAGCCGGTCTCTTCCAGGCTAAGGAGGAGGCATGGTCAGCCACCTACACCCCGCATTGTTGTAAAACCTGGCACTTAGTGTTTCCATTTACCTTGTTCGTATCTCTCAGCCCTTTTAGACAGTACTGTTATTTCCCATTTTTTAAGATGGAAGGATGGAGCTTCAGAGAGAGAAGAGACTTGTGGTCACACAGCCAGAAGTAGGCAAAGCTGGCCTGGGAAGCCAGATCATTAGATTCTAAGCCCTGGACTCTTCTGACTCTAGAGGTCATTATATACCACTACACCTGACCCCTCCAACGCCAGAGTCTTATTGTCTTATTGTCATGTGTGGTCCCTCCAGATGAAGGAGGAAGGGAGAAAAGGTGTCTTGTTCATCTTGTGCACCGGTCCTGCTGAGGGGCTAGCCTAGAAGGCCTCGGTGCATGTTTGTTACATAGATGACTTCATGAGGATAGAACTGTGTGTCTCATCTTAAAATCCGTGTCCACCTCCACACCTAGTACCTAGCACAGGACTAGCCATGCATCTATTCATTTAATAAAATTGTATCAAACACCTACTGTGTGACAGTACTGTGTTGGTGATACAATGATGAGCAAAAAGACAAGGTCCTTGTTCTCATGGAGCTTACTGTACAGAAAAGATCACAAATAAACATACAGGTACAAATTGGGGTAAATGCTAAGGCAAAATACTGGATATTGAGGTTTAAGAACTATTTTGGAGGTGAATTTGATAGGTTTCGGTCATAGATTTGATGGGGGACAGCAAGATGGACATGGCTATCAGGTTTTTGCTTAAAACAGAGATGGGGACACAAAGAAGAAACAGTTTGGGGAGAAACTGTGGTTGGTTTGGATGTGTGGTGCTTGAGGTGTCTGTGAGATATCTATTTGAATCTTCCCCACCTCCACGCAGGTTAACTGATTTGCCCAAAGCTACAAAATCTTGGCGAGTAACAGAAACCTGCTTCAGCCAGTCCTAACAAAGCTGGCCTTCAGGTAGCACAGTAGGAAGAGGGACAGATGGGAGAAGGCAGAAGAGAAGCAGAGAAGGGATGTGTTCACGGAGACAATAATCAGACCTCCCAAGCTGCAGTGAGGATCCCGGCGCGAAGCCAGGGACCTGGCAGCGTTTAACAGGGCAGGGAGAGTGCGGCCCCCGCCCTACCCTGTTCTGCGCTGGGCCAGAGCACCCCCTGCAAGCGGGAACGCGGGAGGGGCTGCTGCTTGCCTGGAAACCCGAGCAGCCGGGCAGGATCGGCTGCGGGACCGCCAATCCGGCTGCGCCTGGTGGCGGCGCCACGTGACCGGCCTCCTTCCCCGCCCCCCCCCACCTCCTTCCCCACCCCCTTCTCCGGCCTTCCAGGGAAGACGGGCATCCCCGCCACCCTGCCGCCCCCGCCCCTCGCGTACCGCAGCGGCGCGGGAGGGCGCAGAGGCGAGGGCCGGGATTCCGCCGCAGTCTGCTGCGGCGCGGGGGTGGGGAAAGGGGGGAGGCGAGCGCTTTGCCGCCGCAGCGCCCGCAGTGTCTTCCGTCAAGGTCAAGCGTATCCATTCCTGGGCAGCCCAGTCTCTGGACTCCCTCCCTTGCCATCCTCCGAACCGTTCCCACCGCCGCTGCCACGAGCCTGGCCGCAGCATCCCTGGCCCTCCTGGACCACTGCCTCAGCTTCTCGCTGGGCTTGCTGCGGGGATAGCGGGGCGGGGGGCGGGGGGATGGAGGGGTTTCAATCCATCCTGCCCACGAGCTTCCCAGCTTCTTTTGTCATACGCACACCTCATGCTGTGGCCCTGCTTTCAACCCCGCACTGGCTCCCAGTGTCCTGTAAGAGAGCGTTAAGGCCCTTCAGAACCAAGCCCCAGGTTAACCCTTTCCAGCCCCACCGCCCCCTCGCACCAGAGACCCAGTCCCTCCGGACCCTTTGCCCTTCCAGGAACAGTCACCGCTCGCGTGCTTAAGTGACCACTGTTGCTGTATCTTCTGCCTACGGTGCCCTTTGCGAACCCAGCAAATTCGTGGACCCAATCTGATTGCAATAATGCAGTGGAGGGCGGAAACCGGTCCCGAAATGCCCTTTAGCAAAGGTCACAAAGAAAGCCTACAGGGATCAAGCAGGAGAAATAAGGCCAGTGGGTGAGAGCATAAGAAAAACCTGTCTAAAGGGTAGGAACCCTGCTCTCCATTCAGGCCAACATGCTCCTTGGGGGGAAATGTGAGTCCTATGATGCCAGATATTATGAGTTTACAAGAAAAGGCACAAATCCAGATTTTCATGTGTAATCTCTCAATTTTTAAATGTTCATTTGATTTAAAAAAAAAAATCCCTGTGGACCAGATACGGCTTGTAGATCCTCAGCGCGTGACTTCCTGTCCTAGGGAAGAGAATGGCTTTCGTTGGAAAAATACTTTGAAAAACTGTTGAGAGTGAAGGTTTGCTCTTGAAGCTCTGAGAGGCAGCTGCTGTGGAGGCAACAAGGAAGTGGACTAGGATTTGAATTTGTTCCTAAAACGACACGGGATGTTTTAAGCTATCGAGCGCCCAAGAGAATCTACCGGAAACTGGAGGACTGGGTTTGGGAAATGGGCAGGAACCAAGGGTGGGGAGTATGGGAGAGCCCTGTGGCAGCCAGCAGCCAGGCAGGGTCACCCACCCACCAGCATCAACTACTGTGAATGATAGCAAACATTTCTTCTCATCCTTGTGGGGACTTCCTGAAGGCCTGAGAAGCACTCTGCAGAGTTTCACTTGTGGGGGTGGGGTGGGTGGGTGAGGGGGAGATAGGAGGGGAAGCACACCACCACCACCCCGCCCCCCACCCCCAACCTCTAAGGCTTCACACAGTGGGATAATGCCTGGAATGGAAATTGGAGAGCTCCTTAGGAAGAGAGAATTGGAAACAATAGCCAAACTATGGCAACTGTCCCAAGGCTGAGGGTCTGAGGACAATGGGGAGGGAAGCAGAAGAGCAGGCTGAGGCCATCTTGGGAACCAGGTTACTCTTAGTTCACCATGAGGTTTTTTTTGTAGCTATGATGTGATCCGCTTCTCTGTCTCCCATACCTGGAAACCTTTAAAAAAAAAAAGTCTCCAATACTCACTGAGGCTGCCTTGACTGGGGTGTTTGTGGAACTAGTAGAAGGGGCCAAGTTTTACATCTATTTTGGTATAGTGTTGACCAAAGAGAGTATAGGCTGAAGCCAGAGCTGGATCTGGAGAAATCAGATCACCCAGGAATTTGCAGTAATCTTGGAGAGGGCTTTGTAGTGGTTACTTGAGCTCATCCTGTGAAGGTATCAAGGAGGCCCCTGGCTGACATCTAGGTGACAACGAAGAACGAGCTACAATTTACTGAGTGCTTGCTTGTGCCAGCCACTATGCTACGTAAATACATTGTCTCTGTTTTCCCCGCAGTGATTGCGTGAGAGGGTCATACTCTCTCCTACGAGACTGTCATCATAGTGCCCATTTTACAGATGAAGAAATTAAGGCCCAGAGAAGTGAAGGGACTTGCCCAAAGTCACAGAGATAGAAAAAGTGGACTGGACCTGCTCTCCAGCCGATCGCTCCCCGCAAAAGAAATTGTCATCGTGTCGGCACTTAACCATGCACATGGTGGCTGCTGAGTACATGTTAAATCAATTCATCTAAGGAAGGCCAAAAGCAGTGCCCTCACGTCTCAGATCTCTGTGCCCTCGGGCAAGTCATACACCCTCTCTAAGCCTAGGTTCCATCTGTGGAATGGGAATTATAATACAGACCTCAGGACTATTGTGGGATTTACATGAGACCAAGTCATAGAACTTCTGTAACTTGCCATACGACCAGCAGCTGTTGTTGCTGCTAAAGATGATGATGGTGGTGGGGACAGAGGAAGGAGCAGGGAAGGAAACCAGGATCTGGAAGTACGAGCCCTGTATCAACTCAGACGCGAAATTCTCAGGAGGCCCTGCCAGTTGCTAAGACGACTGTGTCTTCATTCGTTCGTCATTGCTGGAACACCTACTATGTGCCAGTGCTTGATCTCATTTCATTAAAAACCCTGTCTCAGTGTGCTCCCAGCTCGGGTGGCCGTGCTGAGGACAAGGCCATCCTCACCCGCACACACGGGCCATGTGTGAGTCCCGGGAACTACTTCTGGTGTGGTTCCGGCGCTGGCAGTGGATGGCACTGAGCACGTCTACCGGCCTGGCCGCAGGGTGTGCGCAATCGGGGCTCCCAGGGGCCCCGAGTTGAGTCTTTCGTGCAGCAGATGTACCAACCCTCCCTCACCATCTGTGACGGCACCAAGCCTGCGGCACCCACCGCACCATCTACAGGACTGCCTACCGCCCCAGCCCTGGGCTGGCCTCCACCGGGCTTCGCTCCGCCTGCTGCCCTGGCTGGAAGAGGACCGGCAGGCTCCCCAGGGCCTGTGGAGCAACAATATGTCAGCCACCATGCCAGAATGGACAGAGCGATGTACCGCCAGGCTGCTGTCACCACCCTGCAGGATGGCAGGGCGACACCTGCCAGACAAACGTGGACGAATGCAGTGATGCAGGGGGCACCTGTCCCCCGCACTGTGTCAACACCGTGGGTAGGTACTCGTGCCAGTGCCGGGAAGGGCACAGCCCATCTGCAGATGGTGTGCTCTGCCTGCCCAAGTGAAGGCCTCCCATGGTAGCCCCGAACCCCACGACAGGAATGGACAGTGCGGAGGCTTCGGTCAAGACTGGATGTGCTGGAGCAGAAGCTGCAGCTGGTGCTGGCCCCACCGCACAGCCGGGCCTCGAGGGCCCTGGAATACAGGCTGCCTGACCCCGACAGCCTCCTGGCTCACTCCTTCCAGCAGCTGGAGAGCATCGACTCCCTGAGTGAGTAGATCTCCTTCCCAGAGGAGCAGCTGGGGTTCTGTTCCTGCAAGAAGGAGCTGTGACAGGCCTGGCCCAGGTCCCTGGCTCTGGCTACTGAGAGCCCGTGCCCACTGGGCTGCCTAGCACCCCTGCACCCCTGCCAGTGGGCCCATGGCTGAGGGAAGGTACGAGGGTCCTGCTCGCTGTGCAGCATGTTGGGGGGGCACCTCTGATCTGTGTCAGAATAAGATGAGGGTTCAGGGCAGGGAAGAAGCTCTGTTTCGATATGAACAGATACTCAATTAATTTCATTTTACAAGTGAGAAAATGAGGTTAGAGAGATGATGTGACTTCCCCAAAGAGAACACAGCTGGAAAGTGGCAGAGGCAGGATTTGAACTTGGACCTGGGTGGCTCCCAAACCTTGTTCTTTCTGCTTTCTAGTCAGTCTTTCCTCCATTCGCCAGAACATTTATCAAGCATCAACCAAGTGCTAGGCCTTCTGCAGGGGCAGGGGATACAAGACCCAGACAGTCTGAAAGAAGTTTCCAGGTCAAGTTGGGGAGGTAGACAACTCAGTGGACACTCACAGTTCAGCATGACAAGCTCTCTGCCAGGGGGAGAGAAGAGGGGCTGTTGCCTTAGATTTGCCTTTCTCTTTGGCCCATGGACCCCTGACGCACATCTCAAACTTGCCAAGCTGTCTCCAAGCCCCCTGCTCTAAAGTGAGGAGGAGACACACCTTCATCCCTCCTCTCTGGGTGAAGGGGATTGTTGCAGTAGGAACAGACAATAATCAACAATCCTCTCCAAAAGAAATCCCTCCCAAGCAGCCTCTCCTCTGTCTCTGTGTCTCTGTCTGTGTTTGCCTAACACACACACACACTCCGTGATGACAAGAGGTGGGTGATGGGTTCAACCAGTTTCTCCAGCCTTAGGCATGCCCTGCCTGGGTGGTCCTCGGTGTTTGTTGCCTCTACTCTAAAGGCAAAGTGACAGGACACTTGCATTTAACACCCTGGAACACATGCATTAAAAAGAAATCAGGAAGGGACACCTAGGTGGCTCTGTCGGTTAAGCATCCAACTCTTGATTTTAGCTCAGGTCTTGATCTCGGGGTCGTGAGTTCAAGCCCCACGCTGGGCTCCATGCTGGGGAGCCTACTCAAAAAAAAATCAGGAAGGAAAGTCACCCAACCATCAATAGTGATTATCTCTGGGGTAAAGTTACATGTAATCTCTATTTTCTTCTTTTTACTTATTTTATTTATTTATTTTATTATTTGTTTGTTTGTTTACAGGGCACCTGGGTGGCTCAGTTGGTTGAGTGTCCCACTCTTGATTTCAGCTCAGGTCATGATCTCAGGGTCCTGCTCAGCCCAGTCTGCTTGTCCCTCTCACTCTGCTCCTCCCCCAGCTAGCACTCTCTCAAATAAATAAATAAATAAATAAATAAATAAAATATTAAAAAAATATTTTTTACCATGGACTTGCTATTTTTGTAATCAGTAAAAATATAAATGAAATTATCCTCTATTTTAACAATTATGTGTGGCCTCACAGGTGTGGGAGGGGGTCTATTAGAAGCAATCTCACAAGGGGCTTTGCCCTGAGCACAGCTGGGACTGGACAGGACATCACGGAAGGGAGAGGGGAGGAAGTGAGAGGTCATCGAGGATTAAAAACAAGAGCCACTGTTCCAGAGCCTAGCTTCTTCCCAGACCTTGATGTGTGTATCTAATTTAACCCTCAAAGCCAGATTAGGAGATAAGCTAATATTTCACAGCTGAGGAAACCAAGGATCCATTTTATAGAACCCTCCCAGTGGCACAGAGCTTTTGTATTCCCAGCTCTTCACACACACACACACACACACACACACACACACACACACACATCCGCACTAGTACTGTGCAGAGAAGCAGGTGAGGTGAAATCATTGCCCCGTTTTCCATGTGAGAAAATCAAGGCCAGAGAGGGGACTTGTTCAGTGCAGTCAGCTGAGAAGTGGGGGCACTCCTAGAATCCAGGTCTCCTTTCCCTTTTCTGGCAGTCCTCCTTCTTCTGCTACCTTCTACCAATTGCAGAGGCTTCCTTCTCGAAACAAATGACTCAAGGTAAATTGCTGACTGGACTTCCCCTTTCAGAAAACACAGGAAGTCTGTGTTGTTTGTAATTGTGGGAGAACAATTTCAGGTCTGTTACTAAGTGGGTGGGGCCACATAGAGGATCGGGTCCTGCAGGGGCAGGGCTCCCTGCTGCCTGGGCTGGCAAGAGATGCCCCCGTTTTTCCTGAGGGTCATGTGAGTGTGTCCGCCAGAGTCTGCCCGAAGTTCCATCCCAAAAAGCTGACTTAACTATTATGGAATTTAGAAAAATGAGCCCAGGATGGGGGGAGGCTCAACAACAACAACAACAATAATAATAATAATAATAATGGTGATGATGATGATAGCTCACATTTATGGCACATTAACCTTTGTACCAGGCACTCTGCTAAGTGGCTGATACACGCAAATTCATTTGAGCCTCATAACAGCCCTAGAAAGAAGATTCTATAGCTTTGGAGCCAAAAAAAAAAAAAAATTGGATTCAAATCACAACCATGCTGCTGCCCAGCCGTGTGACCTTGGGGAAGTTATTTATATTCATTCAACAAATATTTTTTTTTTAAAGATTTTATTTATTTATTTGAGAGAGAGAGACTGAGAGAGAGAGAGCATGAAAGGGGGGAGGGTCGGAGGGAGAAGCAGACTCCCTGCCGAGCAGGGAGCCTGATGTGGGACTAGATCCAGGGACTCCAGGATCATGACCTGAGCCGAAGGCAGTCGCTTAACCAACTGAGCCACCCAGGCGCCCTCAACAGATATTTTTGAGCACCTACACTCACCACACACTATGTGCCACACACCTTTCTGTGAAGAGAACAAGGATCCCTGCTCTCCTAGTGCTGAGATTCTACAAGGGGAAGCAGACGAACTGAAAACACAGTAGGTTTTGTTAGAAGGTATAAAGGCTAAGCAGGGTAAGGATAAGGAGTGCTGAGGTGTGGAGGGGTGGAGAGGGGGTCCAAGGTTAAACAGTGGTGGCAGGGAAAGCCTCACCGAGAACGCGATATTTATGTAAAGCCTCAAGGAATTGAGGGAGTTAGCCACGTGGATAACTGGAGGAAGTCTTTTCCAAGAAGGAACAACAGCCAGGGCAAAAGCTCTCAGTGTGCCTGGTGGGTTCAGAGAGCAGCACGAAGGCCAGTATGGCTGGAACAGAAGGAGCCTGGGAGAGAGTCCTCATAACCCCAACAACGCTCCAGTCGTGCTTTCTCATACCACGTTTGTGCGTCCTTCACCTCTCTTCTCATATTTGTGATTGTTTTATTTATTTGGGTGTTTGCCTATTTCTCGTTTGTTTCCTCACAGCGCTAGGCTCCTCATAAGCGGAGGTCGTGTTAGTCTTGTTCAGTGCTCGTCACCGAGAACCTAGGAAGCGCTTAATACTAGTTGAATCAATGAATTAAATCCAGTCCTCCATCCATCTAGTCATATTTATGATGGAAGCTCCCCATCACGTATAACACTATTCCTCAGGGCACCTCATTCGGAGTTCTAGTTCACAATATTAGGAACAGAGGTAGTAGATAAGAACGTAGGCTCTGGGGCCAGACTGCATGGCCGGTCCAGGTTTCACTACTTACTAGCTGTGTGATCTCAGGTAAGTTAGGAAAAAGAACCTCTCTGTGCCTCAGTTTCCAAACCTGGAAACTGGCATCGTAATAGTATCTCTCTCCGAGACTTGTAAGCATTTGAAGTCATGCCAGGTGGATAGTGCTTTTACATGTGTTGGCTGCTGGTGTTTTCCCCTATGCAGGCCAGCCCTGGGAGCCAGACCTATAACCCCTTTCCTCCCGTGCCAGATCCCCAAAGGAACGAACCCGCGAAAGGCAAGGGGTGCCTGCAGAGCATCCGGGCTGCCTGTGTGCTAGCAGCTGGGGGGCTCTAGCATCTCTACTGGAGTAGCATTCTGGGGAGATGTTTCCTTGCTGTACAGCCTCCCAGACTGATTCTCTGGCCCTTTCCTGCTAGACACTCTAGAGTGGACTCTTGTTTACAGTTGAGCACGTTAACTGGTAAAGACATCAATACTGAGTACCTACTTCTATGCCCGGTACTTTACGTTTATCATTTCATTCACTCCTTATACAGACCTGAGAGGTAGTTATTAATAATCCTCTTTTGCAGATGAGAGAACCAACTCAGAGAGGTGAAGTGACTTGACTAAGGACGCCCAGCCAATGAGTGGCAGAGCCAGCGTTCGAGCTCTCGTGCAGCTCCCCATTGCTCTCTCTCCACATTGCTCTGGCAGGATTTTCTCCTCCAGCACTGTCTGGGAAGACAGCCCACAGCTCAGCTCTGCCTAGAAGGAAGAAATCATCGGAGTGTGTCCCTCAGCCAGAAAGATAGACAGGCCCGGGCTGCCTGGGAGGAGCTCCGGCACTGGGAGGGGACATGACTGCTCCTTGCCTGGCTCAGTACTTCAACGCGAGAAGCCCTCCTCCCCATTGCCCTGTAAGCCAGAGACATTTTTGCTCTGAAGTCTGAGCCCAACTGTCACCGGGTGGCCCGATTCCTGTGGAAATGTGGAGATGGGAAACATCTGGGGCTGCTGCAGTTGCCAAGCAACACCCAGCTCCTCACTCACTAGAAAGAGTCAAGGAGGCTGCCGATGCTGTCAGAGATTGGAACTGATGCCCGGAGACCTTGATTCTGGTTCTGACTTGCAATGTGATCTTGGGCAAGTCCTTGCCCCTTTCTGGGACTCAGTCCTACCCCCCCTCCTTGTTTAAAGAGCGGTCGGACCGTGTAAGCAACAAGATGAGTAGACACTAGATAGTTGGAATCAGAGTGATGGTAGGGCAGGGCCAGAGCCTCAGGGGCCGGTCATGGGTGAGAGCAGACTCGGTCCTCCTTCTGTCTGTCCTGCGCTAGCCTGCCCTGGCCCTGGTTACCAGCTGAGGGTAAGGGACATTGCCTTTCTCACCCCAAGCTAATTCAGTCCACCCAGGCTCCATCCCAGGCCCACTTTGGCAGCTCAGTCTGGGAACCATCTTTGGACCCACAAGTTTGGCAGACTTAGTGCAGCTACCTCCTACCTGGCATGGGGGGCTTTCCTGAGTTCCCACCAAAAGGAAGCTACCCAGCCCTGGGTGTTTCCCTGAACACCCATCAGAGGCCCTTCTGACGCTGTTTGCAGAGACCTCACTGATGGTAAACCCTGAGGGTGGTGTGTTGTGCAGCCGTCAGCCGAGTTAACACGTTCCATTTCACAGCCACTACAAAAAATGACAGGGGTTGCCATTTGCTGGGCTCGGCCCTGCGACACGTGCTTTGTGTCCGTGATCTCCTTTAATCCTCATACAATCCAGAGGGATGGGAACGCAGGCCCGTGTTTTACAGATGAGGAAATGGAGCTTCAGAGAGGTGAAATGACTTGCCCAAGGTCCCAGTAAATGATGGAGTCAGGACTCACACTCAAAGCTGATGCCATGGTCTGTGGGTTCAAACCATGATAGGGCGCTATTCCTCCAGTCCCAGAGGGACTGTGTCAGAGCTGGAAGGGCTCAACCTGCCCCCAGTCCCCACTTTACAGATGGACAAATCAAGACCCAGAGAGAAGTGCCTGGCCCAAGGTCACCATAGCAAGCCAGCCTCAGAGCCGATTCTAGGACCACTGCCCCCGAAGCCTCACCACATCAGTCCAGAAAACGGAGAGGGCCCCAGGCATAAACAAGAAATCTTGTCTTGGGTGCCTGGGTGGCTCAGTTGGTTAAGCGACTGCCTTCAGCTCAGGTCATGATCCTGGAGTCCCGGGATCGAGTCCCACGTCAGGCTCCCTGCTCAGCAGGGAGTCTGCTTCTCCCTCTGACCTTCCCCCTCTCATGTGCTCTCTCTCTCTCTCATTCTCGCTCTCTCAAATAAATAAATAAAATCTTTAAAAAAAAAAAAAAAA
>NC_138372.1:22924814-22942410 GCF_054177405.1 Leptonychotes weddellii
AAAAAAAAAAAAAAAAGAAATCTTGTCTTAAGAAATCTCCAGCATTTCCTAGGAAGTGGAACAGTGCCTAGGGTTCGCAGATGACGACGTCCTAGTGGTCTCAGAGTTAGGGCTGGGGTCCTAACCCTCCTCTAGGCAGCAAGGGGGCTGCGGCTGTTACCCTCTGGGGCCTATGGGGGAGGCGTCATCTCTAACCATTTGCTGAGGTGGTTTGTGTGCCCAGAATATTCTCCTTCTCAAATGCTTTGGCTGGTTAATGCCCACCTGTCCTTCAGGTGTCAGTTCAATGTAACTTCCTCTGGGAAGGCCTCTGCGAGCCCCCACGGTCCCCCAACCATAGAGTCTCATGAGTCCATCTCTTTTCCATAATAGCCCTGACCACAGCGTGCCCTTTGGACTCACAGCAGAGGCACATGTAATGAACACCAACTTCAGAACTCACCTTCCAACCATGACCTGCAGCTGCACCCCTGGAATTTGGTATCATCCTTACAAAAGCAAGCTAATCTTTTAACACTCACTAAGATGATGATTGCTTAATATAAAAACAGATCGGAATCACCCCTGCAGCAGCCAGGAGCACCCCTGAGTGCTCTGCTCGATCTCAATTCATCCCTAAAGATGGGGTCTATCTCTTAAGGTCAGAGCAGCGTTAATGTCCCAGGATCTCAAGACAGCTTTTCCTTTGGTTACCTCCTTCAGCCCAGGTCTCAGACTCAAGCATGCTACAGATTTATTGTGCATTACAGGTAATTTAAGGACTTTTGAGTGTAATTTTGAATGATATGCCCTTTCCACCTGAGGGCTGACTTTAGAGGTGAACTTCCTCCAGAGACAATCCTCACCATGTGAGAGAGTATTGAATTTCTATCCCCCCTCCCACCCCTAGACCAAAAGCCCCATGAGGATCTGTATGGCTTATCTCTCTGTACCCATATCCAGCACCATGTTGGGCACAGAGCACGCACCCAGTAAGTGTTTATGGAGGGAATGAATCACGTTTGTTTACTTGTGGAAATAAGACCAGCATGATCTGTGTGGGTCTAGGTGGCTATAGGTGCTCTCACTCCTCAAGGCTGGAAGCCACTTAAACATCTATTTGCACTTGCTCTCATGCATACACAAGGCCAGAAGCAGTGTGAGTGTGAATGTGTGTATATTTATTTGCTCACACAGATATGTGAAAACCAGACACGGTTTTCTATTTGGGGCAGTTACATTTGTATCAATTTCATATTGCTTCTGTAACAAATTGCCATAAATCTAGTGGCTTAAAACAATGACAATTTTATGGTCTCACAGTTGGAGGTCAGAAGTCCAAAATGGGTGTTACAGGGGTGAAAATCAAGGTGTTGGCAGGGCTTGCATTTCTTCTGGAGACTCTAGGGAAGAATCTGTTTCCTTGCCTTTTTAACTTCTAGAGCTGCATTCCTTGGCTTGCGGCCCTTCCTCCATTGGCAAAGCCAGAAACACAGCATCTTGAGATCTCTCTCTGTTTCCGCCTGCGCACATTGCCTCCTCTCTTATAAGCACCCTGTGATTACATCGGCCCCACCCTGATAATCCAGGATGGTCTTCCCCCTTTTTAAGCTCCTTAATTTAATCACATCTGCAAAATCACTTTGCTGTATAAGGTTATGTTCACAGCTTCTGGGGATTAGGACCTGATACCACCCAAAGGTGGAAGAACTACTGTCCCAGCAGAGAGCCCACAGCATGAGAACCTGGGGCTGGAAGAACTGAGAAATTCTGGGCATGGTATAACCCGAAGCCCCTCCAACGTGGCATCATCCCCACCTCCCCCCAGGTATTGCCGTTGCTCTGCCCCTGGCTTTCTGGTGACTCTTGCCCCAGCCTCTTCTGGGCATCAAACTTTTTGTTCTTATTTTAGATCTTGAAGAAACAATTTACAAGTTTGTTACCAAACAAGAGAATCTTGGTTTCTGTTTATCAGTTAATCGAACAGAAGAACTGATTGTTTTGATCGAGCATGAACTTTGGAGTCTAGAAGACCTGGATTCAAACCCGGTTCTGCCACTTACTAGCTGTAAACAATAATTTTACCTCTGGGAGGGGCCTCAGATGATATGTATTATTTCGATCAGTAAAATGGAGATAATAACAGAACCTCCACCATAAGGTAGTTGTGACAAATAAATAAGATAATGTAGATTGTGGTTTTCAAAGTGTGGTTCCCAGACCAGCTCCATTAACCAGCTGTCAGTTAGACCCATCCCTGATATATTGAATCAGAGACTCTTAGGATGGGGCCCAGCAATCAATGTGGCAACAATCCTTCCAGAACATTCTAGTGTAGCTCAAGCTTGAAAGGTATATATATATATATGCCTTACTTCTATATATGCCTATATAGAATTATATTATATATTGTATAACATACCATATGTTACCTATACACTTAACATAATTAATATAATACATATACTTAATATATATTATATAATATATAATTAATATAATATATATTATACTATATATAATGTGCTAGGCATAAGGAGCCTGGCACACAATAGCACTCAACAAATGGTTCTCATTATTCTTATCACCAGTGTCTCCAATTGATAGTTCTAGCACATTCTCTGAGATGTTGAATTGGGTATGCATCTCTCCCCCTTCATATCCTACCAACACTGTACATGTTAGGGAGGTCTCCTACTGCAACCTATCACCCATACAGCTGCCCTTTAATGAAGTGGTCTTCCTGCTTCTCCTTGCTCACTGTTTCTCTTCTTAAGCCCCCTGGCCAAGCCCTGCCCATACCTGCATGCCAACTTCCCATGCATTGTAAAGACCTCCCCTACGTGTCTCTTCTCCAAGGCACCTCAGCTGTGCTTAGGGCTCTCCAGCACGTCTGAGCCTCAGATGAGGGCTGACCAGCCCTGAGGCACAGGGAAGTTTCCTTCACTAATCTGGGACCTATGTTTCTCCTTGTCTGGTTGGCTTTGGCAGCTACTTCTGCTGCTGACTCACTCTGCTCGGAGTTTGACCAAAACCCCCAGGCCTTTTTCTCAGGAACTGCCTGAGCTCTGGTGGCTTGGGTCACCCCAGTCATTGACATGTGCAATTCATTTCTTAAAAATAACATTTGTTTTCGAATTACAAGAGTAATACATCCTTGGTGCAGTCATTTAGGAAACTGAAAGGGGAAAAAAAATCACTGATAATGGTTACTTTTAAATGGACTGATTTGCAAAAGTGATCCTATATTTTTGTAATCAAGAAAAAAAAAACCCACACTTAAGCAACTTTCATTTCTGGGGGAAGAAAGGGAATTGGAGAAAACAAAACTAATGTACATGGGGTTGGTGGCCCCTGGGTGGCTCAGCCAGTCAAGGGTCCAGCTCTTGATTTCTGCTCGGTTGGTGATCAGGGTGGTGAGATTGAGCCCTGCATGGGGCTCCTCACTCAGTGGAGTATCCTGGAAATTCTCTCTCTCTCTCCCTCTGCTCCGCCCCCCACTCGCACATGCACCCTCTCTAAAATAAATAAATAAATAAATAGATAGATAAATAAATAAAATCTTTAAAAAACTAATGTACGTGGGGATAATTGTGAATTCTAGCATATATAGATATCTCTGGTCTCATATACAATTCAAACATATGTCAGTGTATGACACTGTAAACTCATCTCCCAGAGACTACCGTTGCTAATATTTGGGGTATAGCCTCCAGGACTTTACAGCTAACATCTTGTATGTTTAAACTTAAATTTAGGTCTAGGGGATGCAAACTGGTGCAGCCACTCTGGAAAACAGTATGGAGGTTCCTCAAAAAGTTGAAAATAGAGCTACCATATGACCTAGCAATTGCACTACTATGTATTTATCCAAAGGATACAAACATAGTGATTCCAAGGGGCACATGCACCCCAATGTTTATAGCAGCAATGTCCACAATAGCCAAACTATGGAAAGAGCCCAGATGTCCATTGACAGATGAATGGATAAAGAAGATGTGGTATATATACACAATGGAATATTACTCAGCCATCAAAAAGAACGAAATCTTGTCATTTGCAAGCATATGGACAGAACTAGAGGGTATTATGCTAAGTGAAATGTGTCAGTCAGAAAAAGACTAATACCATATCATTTCACTCATATGTGGAGTTTCTAAGAAACAAAACAGATGAATATAGGGAAAGGGAAAGAAAAATGAAATAAGATGAAAACAGAGAGGGAGGCAAACCATAAGAGAATCTTAATCATAGGAAACAAACTGAGGGTTGCTGAAGGGGAGGACGGTGGGGCCTGGGGTAACTGGGTGATGGGCATTAAGGAGGGCACTTCATGGAATGAGCACTGGGTGTTCTATGCAACTGATGAATCACTAAATTCTACCCCTGAAACTAATAATAGAGTATATGTTAACTAAATTGAATTTAAATAAAAAATTTAAAAAAAAAGAAAAAAAACATTTAAATTCAGGTCTAAACTTAGCCCTGGATTTGGAGATAGACCTGGTTCAAATTCTGGCTCCCATATTTATTGGTTGTATTACTTTGGACAATTTATTAAATCTCTTGGAGGCTCAGTTTCCTCATCTATAAAATGGAGGTGATAATACCTATTTCCCAGGATTGCAGCCAACATGAAAATAATGGAAATAAAACACACAGTAAGAGTCTGCAAAGAGCTTATACTGGGGTTGTTACTATTATTAACCGTTCACCTGGCCACCTGCTGTTCCCATCCAGATCCAGGTCAGATGCCGCTCTTCTTTCTAGTCTTCCCTGGCGGCTCCCACACCTCCCGCTCCCTTTATGTTGCTGCTGTCCCCTGTCCATCTTTCTGTTATAGCATCAGACACACTGCTGTGCCCCCTTACAATCTGAAGCTCCTCGGGGGGAGAGACTATGTCTTCCTTGTTCATTTCTGTGTCCCCGGGGCAGGGTCCTGCAGAAGGCGTGACCCAGAGTGGCTGTCAGAATGCATCAAATGAGAGAATTGGAAGAGGCTGGATAAGAATTTGTTAGGGAATGGATGAATAAACATCGGGAAGACCGAATGCGTGAATGGAGGAATGTATGAATGAGTCGGGAGCGGCAGGCGTCACCCCCCAGCCTAACCCTCTTTTCTCGGGATGGTGGGTGGAGCGAACCCTCTTCTCCCAGGTAGGTCTCTTCAGCTGGGGGGCAGGGCTCCTGCCCGGCCCAAGCCGGGGCGGAAGCCCCTCCCCTCATAGCTGAAGTGTTGCTGGGGGCGGGGCCTTTCGAGGTCGGGGGCGGGGGATGGGTGTCAGAGGCGGGGCCGGGCCGGGGCCGGGCCGGGGCGGGTCCGGGGCGGGTCCGGGCGGGGCTGGAAGGGTCAGGGAGGCCAGCCGGGGCTGGGGGAGGCGGGGCCGGAATCTGTGCACCCACACAGCCAAACCCCCCCAGTCTGCGGCCCCACCGGGGGCTTGCTCTCTGGAGGGGCCCCTGCCTAGATGGCCGAGAAACTGCGACCTCAGGGGTGGGAGGCTGCAGCGGGGCTAAGTCCGACCCCAGCCAGCTAGTTCACTTGCTGTGTGACCTTCGTTGACACGGGTCTCCGTCCCCGCTCCAATTTCCCCCATCCCGGAGAACACTTCCCGCTTTGGCATGATAAAGTCAACTCTTTCCCAGGCAACCTCCAAAAAAAAAACAAAACAACCCCGAAAGCAAAAGCAAAAGCAAAACCTGATACCTGACACCACTGAATAGACCTTTAGGAGGAACAGAGAGCTGGGTCAGACGGAAAAGTCGCCTCACCCAGCTCCTTCCCAGCCTTCGGTTTCCTTATCTATACAACGGCGGTTCGATAGTAACTGCTCCCACGCCCACAGGAGGGCCGCGAGCCTCGAGGGGGCTGTGGTACGTACAGTGCTTTGCAAGCGTTGGGAGCGAGTTACTCTCACTCTCAGAGGCCCGGCCCTTGCTGAGGCCAGCCCCGCACACGGCCGCTCAGCGAGTGGCAGGGGCAGGGGCAGAGGGCCGCCGCCTGGCACTTTCCTGAGCCCGTTCTACTGCAGCTCGAGAAGCTAGGCTGGGTCCTCTGTGTTGAGGGCCTCCTGGCCTCAGGCTTGCGGGGAAGGGAGTTTTTCGAGAAGGAAATGGTTGTGGTAAGACAGAACGATGGAGCAACTTCGCGCGAATGCGGGTGAAAAGCTCCCTTGCTCCGGGCGTGTTCCGGGCGTGAACGTGGGGCAGCCACGGCGGTCAGAAAGTACCTGGTGTTCACCCAGCACTTCATAGGGCAGCAGCAAGCCTTAGCTTGAGGGGCCTCAGGCCAGCCACTTGGGCCTCAGAACCTTCCTCTGCTCAGAACAGTTTCCCAGGGTTACCCAGAGGCTAGTCCACCACCCAAGCCTCTCTTCTGCTCCTCCAAAGGAGGGCCCTGGGAAATAGCCTTGGGAGTTAGCTCCGGACTTGCCGGGTGATGTGGGAGGTCTTTCCCCTCTCTGGGTCCAGTACTCCGTGAGAGTGAGCTGTATCTGGCTCCAGTGGCATGATCTTGAACCCAAGATCCAGTGGCCAAGACAAGTAATTTTGTAAACTCTGGGGTTGGGGAAAGTAGAAAGGCCCAGTCCCGTGGACAGATGAAAGGACACCCAGGATAGTTGGAGGGCTTGATCACTATTCACTGAACAGCTTGGAGAAGACCCAACCTTCCTGTGTTTCCCCTTCCTCATTGGCAAAATGGGGACATTCCCTTTCAGGCCTCTTGTTCCTTTTTTGTAAAACAGGAGGGGGATGGGCTCCAAGGGTCTCGGGTCCTGTGATTCTGCTTCCTAGCTGTGACCCTGGGCAAGGCACTTCACCCCTCCATCTTAGAAACGTTTTAGTCTCTCCATCTGCCCAATGGGCATTTACCCCTCCCCACTTCTCAGGGTTACTGAGTTCACATGGGGTGAACAGGAAGAAAGTGGATACTGATATAGACACAGCCCAGCTTCATCTCCCCCCACTTCCTGAGGAATCTGGGGTGTGCTGGCTGGAAGTGACCTTGGGAATCCGTCCCCCTGAAGTTCTTCTGAAAGAGCTTCGGTGGCTCTCTATTGCCCAAACGGGATCAAGGACCAACCTCAGCATCCATTCAAAACCCTCTCCCACTCATACCAGATTCTCCTCACCCTCCAGGATACACCAATAACATCCTCAAACAAATCTTCTTTCCCCAGCCCTTAATTCGTGATTTTAGGGTCCCAGCTGTACTTGTCATCAAGATCTGCTCTTCCTCCAACTGTTCTCAAAATTAGAGAAGGCTATCCTCACATACCCAGGAGCTGAAGCCTGGAACCTGGGGGGGTGGGGGGGGGCGGTGTTATCCTCAACTCCTTTTCCTCACCACCCACATTTATCCTAGCCCACATCATGAAGATTCTGTTCTCTGGGAGTCCATCCCCTGTGTCTCTCATAGGTACCCCAGGACCTTGTGGGACATGCGGGGACATTACTGAATAGCCACATACTTTCGCTATGCTGGGCCCTGTGCTGACGCTGGGGGCATAGAGGTGGGTCAGTCTTTATCCTTAGGGGCCCCAGGCCGGTGGGGAGAGGGTCACGTAACCACTCTCCTGGACTTGCTTATTCAATCGCTTTACATTTTAAGCCCCTACACAGGAGAACATAGTAAGACCTACAAACATGGGTGGGAGAGAACTGGCCTTCTCCCTCTCTGGGCCTCTGTTTTGCCATCTGCATAATGGTATGGAATGGATTCAAAGAAAGGATGGTGGGGGCTTTTCCAGTCCAACAATCTTGGAAGCAGCGATTCTCCAAGCCAGGGAGCAGGAGGAGGGAGGGAGACGGGAGACCTAGACACAGCTGCTCAGCTGCCCCCTGACTAAGAAGGAGGGGGTCCCACTCCTGCCAGGCAGTTCCTTGGAAGTCCCACCCCCTTGCCCTCACCTCTCCTGCCAAGGCAGTGTAAAGCCTTTGTAAAGCCTTGCCTGAAACAGAGAAGCTGCTGGTTAGCTCCTTCCCAAGCCCTGCTGGGCTCTCTGACTGGCCCACTGCCTAACCTGGCCGGTGACTGGCTGCTCTCTCCAGCCGGCATGGGGCTGGAGTCCAGGCTGGGAAAGGAGAGCCCCGGATCTCTGCCCCGGGGCTGCTGCAGTGAAGAGTTTGTGAGTCGGACAGACCTGGGTTCGAACCCAGCCCGGCCACTTTTTAGCTGTGGGGCTGTAACAGTTCATTTTATGTGTCAGCCTGACAGGCTCACAGGGGACTCAGACTTGGACCGGCACTAAGTGAATACAGAGGCTTTGGGCGGTTTGCTGACTCACTCTGAGCCTCTATTTTGAAATTTGTAAGAAATGGAAATCATAATTCCTTGCACAAGTACCACTCCCTTCTTTAGAATTCCCATTATTTATGGAAAAGAGCTCCGAGTCTTCTTTGCAAGCATTTCACTGCTCTTCTCCACCCTGCCCCAGGCTGCCTTGCGAAGACTCATTTCCCCATCGCTGACTGGATGCGCTAGCTAGACACCGTTCCCTTTCCAGCCCCTCGGCCTTTGCACCAGCTATTCCCTTCCCGTGAAATGCATGCCTAGTCTTGACTTTTGTCCAGCTGGTAAACTCTCACGCACCCCTCAGGGGCCATCTCGGAGACGTCCTCTTAGAGCCTTCCCTGACTCCCTTAGGAGTTGTCTTGCAGTGCCTGGCACAGCCCTTGGCTGTCACATTATTTATGCCATGCTGGGGGTGTGGGGCTGTGTGTCCTCCTCCCCAGACTCTGAGCTCCTTGTCTATGTACACAAGAGGGTGATGGTTTCCCTTTCTTTGCGTTGCTTCAGTGTTTTTCAGTTTACGAAGTACTTTTTCAGATCCACGATTTCACTTAAAGTCACAGCAACAGGGGGAAGGAGGCAGAGCCAGGATTAAAAGCCCCCAGTTCATCCCCAAACAGGGCTTTTTTAGAAAGGAGAATTTGGGAGGGTGGGGCGGGGAGCAGGGTTTGGCTCCTGAGGCCTATAGCTCAGCAGGGGCTGGAAAGGCAAGGCCAGGTTGGGTTGGGAAGGGTGGGCCCCAGGCTAGCAGAGGGTGGGAGGGCAGATGGAGGTCACAGGAGAGGGGCAGGTCTGATTCCAGATGTGTCCCTCTCTGTGGGGTCCTGGGCAGCTCTCCTCTTTTATAAAATGTTGCTTGGAAGGCCAATGTGGAGGGCACAAGATAATCATGGGGTGAGGGCCCTGGGAATGAAAGGCCCTGAGGAACTTCACAGACGCAGCAAACACGTGCACCCAGATGGACTCAGACACTCTAGCTGTTCCTGTCTTTCTCACGACTCATCTGTTATTGTGAGAACCCCCATCCCCAGGGCCAGAGTATCCAAAGACCCTTCATCAGAACTCGAAAATCCTCTCCTGGAGGGCCCAGAGACCCTCCCAGTGGGCCCAAAGAGACCCATCCCAGTTCAGGGCTTGAGGGCCCAGTGCTAAAAGGCTTAGAGCTTCCTACAGTAGATAGGTCTTTCTGATGGTGGTGCCCACACCCCCTGGGGAGGACTATGTGAACTTTGTGTGGTGTTCATGACTCTATTTCATTCAAAAGCCGTGCCGTTAGCACGCTCAAGGGCAGAAAGAACCACAGTCGGGTGTCTGCTCTGAGCTCTGGGCTGCCAGCAAGGCTGGGGAATCTGCTTGGGGTTGCTAGACTCCCTCAGGCTTAGCACGGGGCTGTCCCCAAGTCAAAAATATCTCTTGGGTCGTTCTCACGTCCCTCCAAGAAGTTCTTTTCCAGGAAAGTCCCTTGGGTGTCTATCATCCCAGGGATGGCCTGACCCAAGGCAAAGCCGGGAAAGACAGCGGTGATTTTCCTCCACGATTTTACTGTGTAGCTCAGAGCCCAGAGATGTGGGTTCTTGTCCCGGTTCTGACTTGCTGTGTGGAAGGAGGTGAGTCATTTGGACTTCCTAGGTTTCAGTTGGCCTCTGAGTGGGGATTGTGGGCCCCACCCCACAGAGGATCCAGTAAGATCAAAGATATGGACGTTCTTTGCTGTTGACATTTGAATGATGGGGGAAGATTATTGATGGGAGGTGGTGGGCTGGTAGTCAGATCCCTCTTCTGGCCAGATGACCATGGACATGCTTCACCCGCACTGCTTCATAGAGGAAGCCGGCTGCTCCGCGTCTCAGGTTAGAACAGCAACATCACTTGCTTAGGAATAATGCCTTTCTTGTCTGCCCAGAGAGGCCGGCTTCCTGTTATAAAGCTCTCCAGCTACCTATATTTTTCTAAACAACCCAATTAATCATAAATAATTCATCATTGGCATCCCGACATGTTTAGCACCTGTCTTCTCAGCCAGACTGTGGGCTCCAGGCAGGAACCCTGTCTGACCTGTCTGACCTGTCCTCCAGAGGTCAATATGGGGTCTGACCCATAGGTGCTCAGGAACCGTTTCTGCAGGATCTTGGAGTTCAGCTGCTCACTGGGCTGTGGGAGGAGCCCAGAAGATAGAGGATGAGGCCCACAAGCCTGAGGCGTCTGGGTGAATGGGCTGCTCTAGGAAGGTCTTCTCAGACCAGAGGGGAGGGAGCGGCCCAGGAGGCAGGATGGCTTTGGCATCAGGGGAAGGGAGGAGGTGGTGAGGGCAAGCTGAGATTCCAGAGGCTTTACCTACCTCTCCACCTTACCACCACCCCCCCTCCCCCGCCCTGCCCACCCCACGCCGGATGCCTGTGAGGCCTGTGGGTGGGCCCTGCTCTTTCTAGCCTGGGGTAGCCTGGGAACCTTCAGATGTGGCTTGGCAACTGGTGCTCACTTCAGCCCCCTGCTGCCTCTGGCCTGCCCCTTCATGTCATCTCCTCGTACTGACACCCGTTCCCCTCCCTGCATCTGCCACGCGGAGCATGCTTCTTCCTCCACAGACCTGGTCCTTTTTCCCATGAGACCTTTGTACACACTGTCCCCTCAACAGCAGTGCACACCTCTTCTCTGCCTGGAAGGTGCAAGACACACTCAGCTCCACGGTCTGCTGTTGGGAAGCCTTGCAGGCCACCGCAGGGAGAGTGAGTGGCTCCAGCCTTGGGCCCCGTAGCCTCGTGGGTCTCCTTCTCTCTACACAGTTCAGGACCTACCACACGGGGCTGTGATTGGTTTCCTATCTGTCCCCAACCCCACAACCGCCTGGGAACCACTTGAAGGCAGGGATCAGCTCAGCTCCCCACGGCGGCCCCGCGCACACACCACGGGTTCTGGCACCGAGGAGAGATCCTAAGTCACCGAGGGCCTGGGTTTCTTGGCAGGAGAGACTACTTTGCAGTAGCCACAGTATCTGAGGCAGTATGTGGCCAGAAGATCAAGGACAAGGGCAAGTTTATTTATTCACCGTCTAGGAAACGGAGGCTCATAAAGGGGTAGGGATTTGCCCAACATCCCATAGCACATCAACAATCAAGTGAGGCCCCAAGCCCAGGGGTCCTGATGCTTGGTCCCCAGCTCTGCATTGTAGCAGCCATGCACAATGTCCCTGCAGCAAGCCAGGGCGCCTGGAAGCCCCAGGGGCCCCGGCCCGGCAGCTGTTCATTCCACACTGGCTCAGCCCTTCTGGCCGGGCTCTCAGCCAACTGCAGCACGAGGCCCTGTCTGGCTGCCCAGGCCAAAGGTCGCTGTCAGCAGTTTGGGGAGGTGACCAGGCCACTTCCCTCTGGGTGGCTCAGACACACACAGCGAGGCCCGGAACAGTGTCTCCACTGGGCTATGGGCTCTTCCAGGCGGACAGTGTCCTCCTTGCCAACCTGATTAAAACTGAGCTAACAGTCTGAAGAGTACACAGCAGAGTCGTGTAATATGCACTCAACAAACATTCACTAGCACAGCATCATTATCACTACTGTGATAACGAGGAGCACCCAGGTGGCCCTGCAGGGTGTGCATCCAGGCTCCCCCGCCTACAGAGTTAAGCAAGGTACTTAGCTTCGTTGTGCCTCATTGTTTTAATCTTTAAAATAGGACTGTGGGAGAATTAAATCAGTTACTGGGTAAAAGGTAATTAGAGCAGGGCCTGTAAGGAGTGATCACTGGAAAAGTGTTACCTGTTGTTATTAAGTGGCTCAAATCCCTGGACTAATAGAGCAGCTTCCTCCCTGGACTCTCTATCCCCTCTCTCCTCAGCATTAAAACACAGACTGACCAAGTCAGCCCTTCTCTGTTTGTGAAGCTCCAATAATGGGCTCGAAGACCTGTGTCCAAACTCCTCCTCATGAGGGTCGAGTCTGCTCCTCCTTTGCCCCCGACTGCTTCCCTGGCCTCATCTCCCAGCCCCATCCCATGCCTCCCAGGCTCCAGTCATAACAGACCCTTGCTGTCTCCGGAGCATGCTGCGCTTTTTCATGCCTCGGTGCCTTGTACAAGCTAGAGCCTTTCCTTCTTCTGCCCCCCAGGAAGCCCCTGCTTGACTCTGAAGGCCCAGTTGGATTGGTGACTCTGCAGGCCTTCCCCACGGCGCCCAGGTGAAGTCGTCGCTCTGTCCTGTGTTCCCACCATATCGCTCGACACTGCAATTACCTGCTAGCATGTGAGTTTCTCCCTGGACTGCCCTGTGCTTCTTGTATTCTTTTTGTCTGGCTCAGCACCAGCAGGCCGGAGCGGAAGTGGACGACTTCCAAAGCACCCATCCAGATGCAGCTCTGGGTCAGTTCCTGGGCTGGGCACTAGGGGAGCAGAGGCTGAGGCTTGCTCTTTGTCCCTGAAGGAGCCCCAGTCATCTGGGGAGGTAGGCCAGGAGATGAACTGGAGGTTGCCAGTGGGTGTGGAGAGGCAGGAGACCCAGGGAGGATACATGGTGGAGTTGATTTCGGGCACCTCTTAGTGGTTCTGTTTTGCTGGAGCATAAAATAGAAAGGGGAGATGGAGCTCAACAGGCCTCTGTGTGGTCAGCTACTGAGTTTAGACTTTGCCCTGCTGCTGACATCCCTCCCCTGCCCCCTATTCTAGGAACTCTTGGCCTGGGGAGGGATTTCTAGGGCATTTCTTTGTTTTCCACAGGAGCCTTGAATGCTCAGGTAGGAGCCTAGAAGGGATAAGGCAGCCCAATTTGTAAAACATGTTTATCTGACACAAACACTTTCTCCCCAGTGACTGCCTGGCAAACTCGCACTCATCCTTCACGCTGTGGCTCAGAGGTCCCCTTCTTGGAGGCCTTCCCCAACGCCCCCTGGGCTGGGTTCCTCATTCCCTTCTTACTACTTTTTCTTTGTCTCTGATTTTAGACCTGTCTCCCCTGTTAGATTGGGAGGTCCCTGAGGGCAGGCACTGTCTCATTCATTTTTGTTTCTGGGTCCAAAGGGCTCAGCACAAACAAGAGTCAACTTTTTAGTAAGTTTAAGGTGCACAGCAAGATGGCTTGATTCAATTCATTTTTTGAATCGATAAATGTGGTAGGTATTGCTGTGTCTACTTTCCAGATGAGAAAACTGAGGCTCATCACGGGAGTGACACATAGAAGGCTGCATTAGTAAGGGGCAGAAGCAGGACTGAGCCAGGTTTGGGGAGTCCATCCGGTGGGGAAAGAAGGCATGGCTTCGGATGGCTAAGGCTGGAGCTCGTCACACTTTCAAAGGAACCATTCCTCGGTTCTGATCCCTGTTGCCCTGCCAATGGCAGGGCTAAGAGAGCAGGGAACAGACATACATTGGGCACATACTACATGAAGACCTAGCTTGGGACACTTTCACATATAGAATTCTATTTTATCTGATAAAGGCATCACCACCTCAATGTACAAGAGAGGAAGCTGAAGGGCACAGGAGGGAAGTGGTTTGTCCACCGTCTCCCAGTGAGGGAGAAGCAGAGCCGGGATCTGAGTTCCAGGCTCAGTGTCTCCGCCCCTGGGGGTCAGGGGCTCATATGAACAGGAGCCCAGTGAGGACTCTGGAAAGGGGGAGACCGTATAGTTTTGGGTGGGACTGGGGGCCCACTCCTAGGCTTGTGCCCTCTGGCCCTGGAGGCACCTCCACCTTGCAGTCTGGGCCTCCGCCCAGGGCTGTCACTCCCGCTGCTCTCCTGGTCTCCCCGGAGCCTGTGAGGGACTGTGTTGTTGCCACTGTGGCCTGCGGCTCTGGCCCAGCTCCAGCCTGCAGCTCCCCCACACCTGAGCCAGCCTGAGGCAGAGGCAGGTGGCCCGGGACCAGAGGAGCGGGGGGTGGGGTGGGGGTGCGATGGGGTGCGGGGAGTCTGACCTACAAGGGAGTCATAGCAGCCCTAGCCAGCACCCCGAGGGATGGGGACTCTGGCCCACTCCCATCACAAGGTCACAGTGACTTCCTTTTGGTCTCTCAGCTGCTCTGAAGAGAAGGTGTGTGGACTGGGGTGTAGAAGAGGATAGGACCCCAAAGGCCCCACTGGGTGGGGCTGGCATTTCCATGTCTCACAGGCTACAACTCTGATAACAAAACCCCTCAATTCCTGCAGGGCCAGCAAGTGCCAGGTTCTGTGCGGAGAGCTCTGTCGGGACTCATTTATTTCCCACAACAGCCCTGGGAGGTGGGCACATTACAACCCCACCACACAGATGAGGGAAATGAAGCTCCAAGAGGTTGAGGGACTTGCCCAGGGCACACAGCTAGGGCGCAGAGAGGCTGGGATTGGAGCTCAACCTGGCTCCAGAGCGAATAATGTACTTTTTTTTTTTTTTTAAAGATTTTATTCATTTATTTGAAAGAGAGATAGCGAGAGAGAGCACAAGCGGGGAGAAGAAGGAGAAGCGACTCCCTGCTGAGCAGGAAGCCTCATGTGGGGCTCGATCCCAGGACCCTGAGATCCTGACTGGAGCCGAAGGCAGCTGCTTAACCGACTGAGCCACCCAGGTGCCCCGCGAATAATGTTCTAGCCATGTCATTTTTGCAGTCCAGACTCCCGGGTTCTAGGCTCAATTGCATTCTTGGGCAAGTCTCAACTTCTCTGGGCCTCAGTTTCTCCTCCCATGAAGTGAGAGGATTGGGGCGCCTGGGTCTCATCTCAGTAAGGAGTCACTGAGATGATGCATACAGAGGGTTTAGTGTGACGTGTGACACATGGGAAATGCTCAACACATCACCCTGGGATGCCCTTCCCTCCTCCCGCCCACCCCCTACTCCCCACCCCCTCCACGAAGCTGCCCTGCTGACTGCTGCAAGCCCTCACTTGCTGCCTCCTCCTCCGAACTCCTGCGACTCTTGTCTGTGCTGCACAAATTGGCATATTCAGTTGAGTTGGATTCCTGTTGCTCACCTCCCCAGGATCTAAACTGCTCTCACTTCTCTAGAGTCTCAATTCCCATTGGGAATTTAGGGAAGCTGATTCTACTCCCTCCTACCTGCCCCCCCCCCAACATTCTAAGGGTGAGGCACATGCTCTGAGCTAAGCCACTGAACAACCTCTGCCCCTAAGGGTTAATCCCCAGGTGGGCAGGTGACCTTACTCAGTCCACGGTGAATCTCAGGACGTGCTGGGAATTCTGGGACACAGATTCTATTTTCCCTGTGGCTCCAGATGGTGTGGAGTACAGATGTGAGGTATCGAACTGCTGCAGCCATTTTGCTATCATTGGAGAAACCAACCTGAGGATGACGCTGAGGGTGCAGAGCTAGGAGACTAGCAGAGAAATGGAGTTCTGATCAAACCATGCCTGACTGCTGGGCTCCGATAGACTTTTCAGTTTCATGAGCCAACAAATTTCCTTTATTGTTAAGTCAATTTTCTATTATTTGCAACTAAAATCAACCTGATTCAAACACCATCTAGCCAAACAATGTTGTTTACCAAGAGATATACTTATTCACTTATATATTGATTAGGCCTCTGCTCTACACCAAGCACTATGCTAGGTGAGCAGTACTGATGTGGTCCCATCCTCCTCAAAGGCTTACAGTCTGATGGAAAGAACCAGGGATTAAAATGCCTGCCTAGGGGCGCCTGGGTGGCTCAGTCGTTAAGCGTCTGCCTTCGGCTCAGGTCATGATCCCAGGGTCCTAGGATCGAGTCCCACATCGGGCTCCCTGCTCGGCAGGAAGCCTGCTTCTCGCTCTCCCACTCCCCCTGCTTGTGTTCCTGCTCTCGCTATCTCTCTCTCTGTCAAATAAATAAATAAAATCTTTAAAAAAAATAATAATAAATAAAATAAAATAAAATAAAATGCCTGCCTAGGGGGCTCTGATGTATGTAACCTGCTCAGCATCCATCCCCCCTCCTTTAAATAGCAGAACCCTGACTTTTCTTTGGATACCATCTAAAGACCTGGTCAACTGACCACAGTGACTCATTCAGTGATGGGCATGAGAGTCAGCCCTGAGACTGTAAGCTTTGAAACACAGGTCCTGTACTTCTGGGGCTTACTAAACTGGGGAAACATAAGGCTGGGGTTTCCTCGAGCTGAAAGAGTGCTAGGACTAGTTAATCTCTGAGCGTTGGTAGCAATTAACTTCTCTGACTTCACTCCTTCATTCAACCAGATGTCAGTGCCTCCTCCCATGCCTGAGCCTGTGCTGTAAGATGGGGAAGGAGGGATGAAGAGGATGTGGCCGCTCCTTTTGAGCTCAGTCTAAAGAGAAGGACAAATGAATAGGTAATGCCCAACACAGCGTACTATACTAGGACTAATCAGCTTAGCTTGAAGGCATTCATTGTTATTGTTAATTCTGTGACATGTTACACATAGGAAAAATTAGAAGACTCAAGAAAGGTCTAAAAATAAAAATCTGGGCGCCTGGGTGGCTCAGTTGGTTAAGCGACTGCCTTTGGCTCAGGTCATGATCCCAGGGTCCTGGGATCGAGTCCCACATCTGGGCTCCCGGCTCAGCGGGGAGCCTGCTTCTCCCTCTGACCCTCTCCTCTCTCATGCTGTTTCTCTCTCGCTCGCTCTCTAATAAATAAATAAATAAAATCTTTAAAAAATAAAAAAAATAAAAATCTCCTGGGGCACCTGGCTGGCTCTGTCAGCTGAGCATGCGCAGTTCTTGATCTCGGGGTCGTGAGCTGAAGCCCCACATTGGGCATAGAGATGACTTAAATAAACGAATTTAAAAAAAGAAAAAAGAAAGAAAGAATGAAAGAAAGAAAGAAAAAGAAAAATCTCCCTTAGTTCCACCACTCAGCTATGATCATGGTTCATATTTTTGTTTACAATCTTCCAGATGCTTTTCTATGTACATACACTTAAAAAAAAAACCCAAACTGAATGCAATGCGGCATATTGAGTTAGATCCTGGAACAGAAGAAAGGGCACTACTGGAAGAACCGGTAAAAACCAAATAAAGTCAGAGTCTAGTAATGTCCCAATGCTCATCTCAGTTTTGGTAAATACCATGATTATGTTAACAGCAGGGGAAGCTGGGTGACGTGTATGCAGAAATCTCTGTGTGCTATCTTTGGAACTTTCCTGTAAACTTAAAATTATTCCAAAATAAAAAGTTTACTTAAAAAAAATGAACTCGGGCACCTGGGTGGCTCAGTTGGTTAAGCGACTGCCTTCAGCTCAGGTCATGATCCCAGGGTCCTGGGATCGAGTCCCGCATCGGGCTCCCTGCTCTGCGGGGAGCCTGCTTCTCCCTCTCCCACTCCCCCTGCTTGTGTTCCCTCTCTCGCTGTGTCTCTCTCTGTCAAATAAATAAATAAAATCTTTAAAAAAAA
>NC_138372.1:22942510-22958936 GCF_054177405.1 Leptonychotes weddellii
GAACTCATTCTCTATTGTTTTGTAATCTATGTTTATTCACTCAGTAGTTTATCTTGAAATTCTTGTCTTAAAGTGACTTATTTCATGATCGCATACTATTCCATGAATGAATCATCATAGCCTATCTCCCCTTTGTTGGAAATTTAGGTTGTTTCCAATTCTTACTGTTATAAAAAATGCTGCATATACTTATACTTAGTCATTTCCTTAGGATATACTAACAAAGTGGAATCGCTGAGCCAAAGCCGGCAGCTAGGAAACACACACTGAGCACCCGGACCATCAGTGTTCTCAGGCCCCCGATATACGTGAACTTGAGGCCTGGCAGGCACACCGACAGAGAGGCACTGCTCTCATTCGTTTATTTTAGGGCAATTTCCGGAGGTTTTCAAGGGATGAGCCAACAAATTCTCAGCAGAGACTCTCCCAGCCCACTGTAGCCCCTTCCTGGTGTCATGTCCAACTCAAGGGCGCACGGATCTAGCCCATCCCATGGTGCTCCTCGCGGCTCCCTCCCGTTCTGGCCTCCAGGAGGGCCGTTCCTGCAGACAGCCACTGGAGTGGGCTGTGGAGTAAGAGCAGGTAGCCCAGCCCCATGTGCGATTTCAACCACAGCCCTTGTTTCCGTCTTCAAGGACAGAATGTCCTCCTCTCCGTGACCTTTGGGCATTGTGGGGCCATGTCCATCCCGACCTGGTAGGCTGCCACACCAGCAACCCTGAGGAGACTCGGATTCCCACCCCCACCCAGGGGCACATCTGGCCACTCAGGAAACACCCCAGTGAAGAGCAACCTGTTCTGGTTTGGTGCAGTACTCCAAGGGGGATGGAGGCCACTGGCACTGGGGAACAGGGATAAAGATATATGGTCTGAAACACCTGGTAGCCACGACAGGGTCCTTTCTTCCTTGGCAAAGAGCCACAGGAAAAAAGGTAAGTAGGATCATTTATTGGGCTATTTTTGCATTTTATGGACTGTGCCTCCCATAGATGGGTGCTATGATCCTCCTTTTACAGATGAGTTCATTGAGGCTTGGAGGTTAGGCAGCTCCCAAGGCATGTGGCAAGCCATGTCAGTGCCTAGATCTAACCACAGGTCATCTCTGTCACCGCAGAACCCATGCCCACATCACTAGGCACGTGACGGAACACAGAGCTGACAATAAAACCGAGAGACTCCCTTCTTTTCGGTCCCACCACAGCAAAGGGTCACCCAACTCACGGTCAAAGCACTGATGCCGTGTGTTTGGGAGAGGTGGCAAATATGGCGTGAGGGCCAAGCTTAGAGCGGCCATCAACTCTGTGTATGTATCCTTGTCTCTGGCTCTTCCAGGTTCTTGAGCGGAAAAACTTCCCTTCTGTCGTCCCTATGCTTCATTTGAAAAACACGGTTTCCAAGCACCCTAGGGGTTCACTAGGTAAAAGCAGCCCTTAGTACCCGTGGCCTCCGCCTGGAATGCCCTGCCCTCTGCGTGGAGCCACCCCAGTCCCACCTCCTCCGCCTCGAAGCTACCAGATCCTCTCTGCAGTCTCACCTCCCGTACCACATAAGTAGCCCTTTCTTTACTCCCCACTTCTTTCCTGGAATAGACTCAAGGCAGTTGGAAAGACTCAAGACATGTCCAAACACATTAACACTAAACAGAATGACTGAGGTTGGGTGAGGTGGGTGAGAATTTTTTTTTTTTTTTAAGATTTTATTTATTTATTTGAGACAGAGAGAATGAGAGAGACAGAGAGCACATGAGAGGGGGGAGGGTCAGAGGGAGAAGCAGGCTCCCTGCCGAGCAGGGAGCCCGATGCGGGACTCGATCCCGGGACTCCAGGACCATGACCTGAGCCGAAGGCAGTCGCTTAACCAACTGAGCCACCCAGGCGCCCCAGTGGGTGAGAATTTTATTAAGAAAGCCTGACAGAAGAAAGCATAGCATCGAACACAAGGGGTCTCCTCACAGCCAGGGCAAAAAGCAAAAGTAGAAAATGAAGCATTTCTTGCCTAGTAGAAGAATGCAGACCAACTAAACAGGAAGCAAAACGATCTTCTAGCTCTAAGCTCGGAGAAATTTGTCCCCCGAGTCTTTATCTGAGGGACCCCCTACAACGTAATGATTTGCCCCCCATGGCCATTTTACCCGCAAAGCGCAGAGCCGTTCAGTCTGAGGGTTACTGCACAGGACCTGGTCCTGCCCCTGCCGTCTGCCACCTTGTCTTCCCACTCACGCCTGCTCTCTGCTGGGGGCTCCTCCTCTCGCCTGGGCGCCCCGAAGGGGTCTTCTGTGAGAGAAGCTCATCATCACACTGCCCTGCAGGACTCTAACACAGAGCTGCTATGTCCCCGAGATGTCGGCAGGACAGCGGTCCCTCGGGATCACGAATCCCTCGATGCCATCAGCTGTGCGGGGCTGCGGTCTGAAAGGAATGGCCGTGGCGTGGAGCCAATGTAGACACCCTCCTGCTGCCGCCCTTTCCAGAACGTACTGGCGGGGAAAATGGACTCCTCTCTCCCCCCGTAACTTGCTCCTCTGGCCTCCTGGAACAGGACTGGTTCCTGGAGTTCTGCGAATCGGGTACCTTGGAGCTTTGGCTCCCACAGCAGGGAAACAAAGTTAGGATGAAACAGGAGACGGTCTTACCTGAGGCAGCGCTCCCCACTCGGGCCCGTCACCGTGCCAGGCAGGCCTCCTCAAGTTTCTTCTCCTTCCATCCCGATCCGTGGCTCGTCGACGCGGCTGTATCACGAGTGCCTTCAGAGGGCTTCCCCGCTCCCAGCCAAGCGCCAAGGCCCCGGAGCAGCGGTGGAAGGCCGGCTGCGGAGCCCCGGCCGGGCGCGTTCCTGGCTCCTGCCGCTCCCGGGTGCACCTGCGGCCCGCGGAAATAAGGGCAGCGCTCACTCCCCCAGGCTTCCGAGAAGTGAGAGCGTGGACGCAGGGCCTATCATCCAGGAAGCGTAAGGTCATGCGAAACGATCCGTAATTAGGAAAATACAAAAATACGGAATTCTGCATACAACTTTAGAGGGCTGTCGCCAAGGCTTGCATTTTCTCTCTGCACGCCATCAGCAACGTGCCGGGCGTCTGCGGTGTGCCGGGAATCCGCTCACCAGGGTTGTCAGCACGCCCGAGGGGCAAGCGGCCATTTCTGTTCTACCGACGGGGAGGTACCTCGCCTGGGGTCTCACGGCGGAGGAGGTGCAGCAGGAGTCTGTCTTCTGACTCACTGAGCGGTCTTCCCAAGAAACACTGCTGAGGCTAACTGCTGAGGCCTCCTGAGGGCCAAGGTTGCCCTTCGTTCTGTCTGTCTGCAATGCTCTGTGCCCACAAGACAGCCTGGGACACTTTGCCTGGGTCCTCAGACTGGCAGTGAGCGGCCACGAACAAGAAGGCACCCGGAGGGGCCCGTCTTACCGGAGAGCTGTCCAAGTCGCTAAATCACCTCAGCGACAAGGTCAAGGGGACAGGCTCAGGTGGCAGAGACAGCTTTCGGCGCGCCGACTTGGCCTCTTCTGTGTGACCTCGCCGCTCCAGACCTTGATCGCCTCACCTGTAAGACAGGAGGACAGCTCCGACTGCCCGGATGCCCCAGGAGGGCCGGGGAAGGTCTTGGCTATGAGGCCTGTGCACAGTACCTGGCCTGGTGTCAGTGCTGCTGGCCCGGGAGCGGTTCCAGTCAGCTTCCAGATGGGGACACCAAGCCGAAAGACACGAACGAGAAGTCTCCCGGTCTTCTCTCAGGCCATTCTTCTCAACCACACCATGCTGCGGCCTCCTGGGCTGGGTCCACGAATCTCTCTCCAGTTTGTTGCATGATGACCAAGGAAGGGAAGAATGCTTTCATGGGGCATTTAAACAGCTCAGGGAACAGAAAGATCAGAGTCGTGTTGGCACCTGAATGACTGTAGAGGTGGGGAGGTGGGGAACCAGAGGGAGGCGCTGGCTCAAGAAGCGGCATTTAACATGCCCGTGACCACCCTGGATCACTCCAGAACTAGAAAGCCTGAAGGACGGCAGTGCTCCCAGCCTGGCTTCCTCTGGTTTCGGGAATAGCAGTCATTTCTCAGAAACCAACCCGCAGAGGCAGCCCTTCCAAAGAGCCTGAGAGCTTCAGCTTGGCTCTTCTGCTGAGCAAAAAATGGATTTATAAAGAAGCAACCAGGAGTGTTAAAGAGACAGCTGAAAAGACAGCCAAAAATCTGGCTAGGGATGGGAAGCACTGGCTTTCTAGGCTGTGGACAGCTGTCCACTCAACAATTCTCCAGCCCGGCACGAAGCAGATATATTTGTATATATTCGGATCCAACTAACATTTATCAAGTGTCTCTTGTGTGCCAGGTGCCAAGCACAAAGCTGCTTTTTATAAACTTCATTTAATGCCAACAAGTCTGTGAAGGTGGAATCACACCCCTCTTTTTTCAGACAAGGAAACAGGAGCAGAGTAAATGATTGGCTGGGATTCCTCACACCTCCTCTGAGCTCCAAGCACGGTGTGGTCTCCACGAAGCCGAGCTGCCTTGTCCTGCCTGCATCTGAGCTGAGGCTCAAGAGGGTGTGGCTCATCTTATGAGCACACACTTGGACCTCCCTGCCTTGTGACTTCTAGTGACAAGAAGGGGCTTCCAAGCCAGATTCAGAATTCAATGCCTTTTTTTTTTCCTAGCCCAGATCCCAAAAAAATTCATCAAAAAAATGCCACAACAGGGGATACAAATTTTTAACATACTTTATTGATTTAGGGGCCAAACAAGGCAGCATATGGTCAGTTAAGAAAGGCACCTCATTGAAAATAATACATCACAGTGCTGACGAGTGATCCCAGCCACAGGATTGGAGGATGGAAAGGACAATCTTTGGATTATGTTGCTTAGGACACTTGCTCCTTTGTTAACAAGTGTCCCTTCCCACATCGTGGATGTAAGATGGTAAGAGTGCAGGGCTGCTGGGTGGCTGCTGGGAGCTGACCCATGAAAATGGGTGGACTGGCACACAGCAGTGTGTCATTAGGAGGGAGACCAGCCCCGCCTTCCCCACAACTCCAGTAAACGTGATTGGCTGAGCCACCGCCCCCATGAACACGCCCCCCCCCCATCTCTTTCCAACGTGGAGATGATCTTTTGATCTCATGGTGCGGAGAACCAGGGCTAGGAGTCAAAGCCTCCGCTGTTCCAAGCTTTCAGAAAGACAGAACAATAGTTTGACTTCCTGCATTCTTAGGCTGGCAACCCATGAGGCTCTGAGATAAAAACTGAGGTCTTAGGGCACTTGGCTTTAAAATATATTGTCACCAATCCACAGTAAATGAAACCTGGGTTCCTCAGAAACAATACTGTACCTCCCTATTTCTATTTACAGCCTCTAATGAGTTTGTTTTTTTTTAAATTAATTTCACCCTTCCTCTGTACTTTTTCAGACTCCTCTAGGACATGTGAAGACGGCCTCACTACCACATTGCTGCTCTTTGTTACTCCTTTTGGGCCCTCATCATTCCTCCCTCTCCATCCTCACCCTGACCACCCCTCCCCTCTGCCCAGCACCTAAAGAGCAGGGATCACGCCGCGGGGTGATGAAGAGTGGTGCAGTCTCGCCTGGCCTTCTGTTACTAGGCTGAAATAGAGAGGAAACAAGAGAGAGAACAAAACGGGTTTTTAAAAACCAAGTAAATAACAGGAGGGCTGGCATGCATGCCCCAGCAACCAAATGCATCAGACACTGGACATTTCTGTCAGGAGAAAGCTCTCAATCCTGCTGAGGTTAAGGCTGTGTAATCAAATGAAGCAAAAATCTAAATCCTGACCACCCCCAAAAGGACATATGCATCCCGCATGTTCTAGGTTCACCAGCAGCCCAAATATGCGCACGTGAATGTAGATGGATGGGCAAAGATGACACACGTTCAATTAGCAAACATTCAAGGTCTGCCACCTCGAGGCCAAGTGCCTGCAACTGTCCCCTGTGAAAGGGTAGTGGACTCCAGGATCTGTGAGGTCTCCCTCCCCCAGGGAAGGGCTCCAGACCCCTGCAGACACGGCTCCTAGTTTTGGTTTCAGTCCTCTTCCTTGAAGTCATGTGCTTCCCCACACCAGACTAGGTTTCTGTTCAGAATGGGCGGAGTTAGTTTACAGGCAGGGAAGCAAGGCAGAGCAGAACTAGCAGACGCTCACTTGAACCAGATCAAAGGGAAGCAAGATGGCCACGTACCCATGCCCAGCTTCCAGGCAGACTGGGGACAAGCCCTCTGACAGTTCCACAGACAGCAGCAGGAGACTCAGGTCAGATGGGGACTGGGACTCTAGAGCCCTCTGCACCAAGTCAGCAGATTATGCTAGGGCAGGCGGCATTTATTTACTGGGCCTGCCACTGGTTTTCCAATGTCTTTTCCAGAGGCCACCGTTTTGTGGCCTCTCCCAACAGTCTATTAATTCATCTGTTTGCCACAAGTCAAACGGCACAGCATGGACCTCAGGAAATGCTTAATAGTTGGGGGAGCTAAAGTTAGGAATAAAAGCTGGTTACTGTCATAGGTGATCTTATTTTGGGTGATCTTTTCTTGGGGAGTCTGTGGACAGAGTCTGAGTTTAAAAGAGACACATCTGATTGAGGTTTCATATCCTGGGGAGACTGGGTTTGAGTAAACTCGAATGAAAACGAGGCCAAGAATAGATCACCTCCCAATCACTGTTTTGTTCATACTTGGAAAGGGAGGCAAACATTAAAAATGAAAACAAGCCTACCCTGGTCTCTTTGGGAAGTGGACTGGCTGCTCTCAGATGCCCAGCCTGGATGTTCAGAAGACAGTCTGAATTCAAAAGGACCGTCTACTTGGGTTCAATTCTTTGGCAACAATTCAGTTTTCACACACAGGTCCCAAATGATCCCTACTTTATAGCACTGTGATGCAGATCACAGAAATATTCCAACTCAGCCTGGATCTTTCTATGGTGATACCCTCTCCCAGTTATTTCTGAGATATGTAGCATAAATGCCTTTTCTTTCCATTTAGGGAAAAAATGAACCGACTCATGTGGCTTTTCATAGTGGGGTAGAAAACAAGTGGGATTCCATGCCAACATCTGCCACCGGGAACTTTGGCCCTGCTTGACTTTATGTGATCCTGGACTTCTACTCAGCTGTTGGAGATGGACTAGATACCATGAGGTTCTAGAACTGCGGTGCCCGGCAGATACCTGAGTTAGGTTATCTTGATAAAAATAAATAAAAATCAGGAGTATGCCTAAAGAAGTAAACAGCTGGTAAAGCAACCTTGCCTGTACCTTAGAAAGAAGGAAGAGTGTACATGTACTTAAGCCAATGACACACATACACACACACACACACACACAGATGAGAGTTGCACACACGCTAAAGATACATCAAGCAAGTGCTTTTTTAATTGGTACAACAAATGGTATTCTTGCTGACCTGAGGAAGCTTCCCTCTGCCTGCTCTGCACTTCCCACCCACTCCCTCAACAGGGATAGGTAGAAAGAAATTCCTTTTTTGGACCCAATGTTAGATAAACATAACCAAGTCTTTACATGTGGCTTTGGAGAAGGCCGCTAGGATGCTGGCAAACACGACGTCAGGGGTCTGGGTGGCGTCGATGACAGAATGGATCCCTCGTTTCCTGTAGTAGTCCACCAGCGGGGTGGTCTGAGTGTGGTAGGCCTCCAGGCGGATTTTCAAGGCCTTCTCATTATCATCTGATCGGCGGACCAAGGGTTCCCCAGTGATCTGAGAACAGGAAGGGGGCAGTGAAAGTCTGGGACTGTTAGCAAGGTTTCCAGATCTGCGATGCTGTCTGCTCCCAAAGGCCATCAGAGGGAAAGACAGACAATCTAGACCCCCTCCACTAAAGGGCTCTAAAGAGCTTTGCTACTCCCGGGAAGTTGGTCCCAGGAGCAGACCAACCAGTCCAGAGGAGCCGGGGAGCCTGAGGCAGCAAAGCATGAGGAAGGGGGTTTGTGGGAGGAAGACGGGCAAGGCCCCTCTCTCACAGCTTCTGCTCAGGTTGCTTGGCTTCCAAGATGAACACTTCTAGGGTCAGAAGCAAGAAAGATAGAGGCTCCCGAGACCAGGAGAATACATCAAAATCAGAGATGCATTCGCCATTGTGACCTTAGTCACCGAAGTCTTTGGTGTTTTCACTAGGGTGTTGGCCTTCAGCGTTCTGAAAGTGGCAAGTGGAGTGAGAAAGAACTCTGAATGGCAGAATTCCCGACCGTGGGAAATGTGACTAAGATGACGCGAAGGCTTGGAAACCTGTACGACCTGACGAACTTGTCTCAAGTGACAAAGGCAAACCCAGGAGATTCTTACTATTGCCTGCATGTTCTAAAACAGACGAAATGGACTAGTTACGGCAAATGTTACAGCGAACATCTATGAGACCCTCCCTGTTACATCTGCAAGACTGTCAAGAGCACTTGGCAATGTTAATCTAGCCCAAATAGTCTGAATCTGTAGGACGCAGCAGAGTCACCAGAGAGAGGACACATTCTTTCGAAGTAGGACCAGTCAACACATTTCTCTTCAGTCCTGTTCTCCTAGCTTGGCTCTCCTTCTGGGCTTCCAAGAAGCCTTCTCCTGGGATTAGTCAACCATTTGGGTCACCGTGATACCAGAGAGGGGCTGCTCTGCACCAAAGACAGGTATAAACCGGGCCCTATGAAGTAGCCACTGCTGGTAGCTACAGTCAAACAGTAAACCACCGGGGGAGCCGCTGTGTAGACAGAAGAGCCACAGCCCCCGTGATTTACTTGGTCGGTGATATTTCTCATGGTTAATAATATTGGTAGGGGGCGCCTGGGTGGCTCAGTTGGTTAAGCGACTGCCTTCGGCTCGGGTCATGATCCCGGAGTCCTGGGATCGAGTCCCACATCGGGCTCCTGGCTCGGCGGGGAGCCTGCTTCTCCCTCTGACCCTATCCCCTCTCATGCTGTTTCTCTCTCTCTCAAATAAATAAATAAATAAAATCTTTAAAAAAAAATAATATTGGTAGGAATAAAGGGAAGATGGAAAGAACAAAGAACAGAAAGGAATAAAGGGGAAGGAAGGAAAAGGCAATTTCCTGTCCTGCGTTTACATACGTCATCTTTCATGGGTTCCTTTGGGGGGTTGAACTCCTCGTGGTAGGAACGGCCACTCAGAGGGTGAATCAGCCTGAAAGACAGCAAACGAACATGAGTCAGGTTGCCTGAAAGTATCCCTGCACCCCAGGGGTTTCCAAGTTGACAAGCAATGACAGAGGAGCTGGACGTGAGGACTTCACCGGGCACAGAACCCAGCTATAGGCGTTTCTTGCTTGGGAAGATAACTGGGCTTCCAGGAGAGCTTATGCCAGACGGAGTATGATTTCTACTTTGCTCCAACGTGATGAGTGCCTGGCTGCCAAGGCTGGCGTAAGTACCTAATTCAGGAACCAGGTGCTGGTCTCACACAGCCATTCAATCTATTCACCTACTCGCCCAATAAACGTTTACTAAGTGCTTAGTCCAATTCAGGCCTTATGCTGAATCCAGGGGCCACACTGCAAGGAGTCAAGAGCCCTGATCACAAGCAGTGCTTATTCTAGTAGGAGGAACAAATGTGGAAAAAACCTAAAATAACTGTGACCCATCCTTTAATAGAGATTTGTGCAACATGCTACGGGGGCCAGAGGACAAAGAAGCTAACCCTATTTTCTATCCCAGTTTGGTTACAAAAACCAGAAAAGTGTGATGGAAAAATATGTATTGCAGATGCAAACACCACCAGACAGGGCAGCACCCCTTTGTGATCACGTAGATAAAAGGCGGCCCAAGCATCGGAGGGCCAAGCAATATGAACACTGGCTCCAGGAGAAATGACTCACTCGACAAGTCATAAAGTGCCCAAGAATGAAGCATTTAGCTGGCACTGAAAATGTAGCTGGGCACCCCATCTGTGCTGTGCCCCCTTGGGCTGCAAACCTGAGTTCCTGACTGGGAGTGGCCACACCATGGGAGCCCAGAAACCTAAGAAGGGAAGAAGGCAGGCCAAACCCTGCTAGCAGCCAGGGCCTGTCTAGTTTCCTAAGTTTGTGCCAACCCAGGCTTTCTTACTGAACGGATGTCTGCTCTCCTCATGAAGGTCTGTTATACCAGAGCTTCCCAACATTTTTCACCTCTTGGCACACGCAGAAATATTTATGCAGTACTTGTGTGCTTCCCCTCTGGAATAACCCAGGCCTACCCAGCTGCTCTGATGGCCGAGGGGATCGATATCTCAGCACATCAGCTGGGAAAGTCCAGGTCAGACTATCAAAGCCTGGGCAGGGGCGCCTGGGTGGCTCAGTAGGTTCAGCGTCCGACTCTTGGGTTTCGGCTCAGGTCATGATCTCAGGGTCGTAAGACTGAGCCCTGCATCAGTCACCACACTCAGTGCAGAGTTTGCTTGAGATTCTCTCTCCCTCTTCCCCTCCCCTGCTCTCTCCTGACAGCACACTTTTGGGGGGCCAAGTGGTCCATTTACAGCATTGGTGGGGGAAAGGTGATGGCTGAGTAAAATAAGCTACACTGAGTGGTCTGACCTGTTACGTGACAGGAGGTCAGGCCCTCTTTTATTTGAGTCGCTGGCGAGGTTCCTCTGGCGCCTCCACTGGGAGACCCAGGGAGAGGCTGCTGGGCTCAGCTACAGCTCTCCCTCTGCGAAGGGCTGCAAGCATGAGCCGTGGACCATGATTCTTCACCTTCTGGAGAGCACAAGGCACACAGCAACCACAGCAACCAGGCTGCGGCAAACACGACCCTTTCCTTGCCACATCCCTACATCTCTCGCTTACTCTGATTCCCTCAGCCCTCCAGTTACATACAGCACACTGCTCCTTCCCCACTCAGACTTCATTTAAAGGCTCATTCCCTAGAAGGGAAATGAAAGTAAGTCCAAGATCCAAGTTTTCAAAGTGGGATCCCAACCGCAATAGCTCTAAGAGCCAGACCTAGCGATGGAGGGAGGGCGTGATGTGGAGGGGTCAAGGCTGGGGTTCTAGAGCCACTGCTGTCTTGAGTATCACACTTCGGATGCCTGTTTTCTCAGCTGTGAAGTGGGGATGACTTGAGACATCAGGACAGCCAACTGGTAGGATAATTAGTAGCCAACAGAGAGCCAACACTGAAAAAGTTAAAACCGCCAACCGCCAACCATAGGTATTCAAAACATAAAGTAATGACTCATAATATTGTCAGAAGTGAGGTCAGAGCTAATCAAAGATATTTACGGTGGGGTTTAATCATGTCAGATTTAAATAAGATCCAACTAGTTCCTGCCTCTTTGTCTTCCAACCATCTGTAGTGGACTGGAAGGCAGAAAGCGGGCTTCCAGTGCTAGTTCTGCCACTGACCCATAGAGGGAACTTGAAAACAACTTTACCAGCCTGGCGTGTCCTGTTTCTCCCTCTGTGAGGGAGAGGGTCACACCACACCACTCACTCCCAAACCTAGACCCCGAGTCTTCTTCATCCTCTACAACAATCCTGTAGTTTGCTCTTCAGTATCTCTCTGTTCCCCACCAGCCAACCCCAGTTAAAAGCCTCCACATGGGGATCAGAATCAGCCTCCTAGGTGGGCTCTCGTCCGTTCCTCCTTTCCCCCAGTTTAGCCTGTATGCCAGGGCCAAACTAATGTTCTCAGAATGCTGTTCTTGCCATAACACCTCATGGCTTAAGAACATCCCATGACTGATATGCCTACCCGCTTCACCTTGGCGAATCTTCCCCAGTCAAGCGCCCATCCGACCTTCCAACAGCACTTGTTCTGCCACCCAGCTCTCCAGATCCTGCCTCCGACTGTGGACAGACATTCTGCCACCAGCACCAGCTAGAGGCCCTCCCCTAACCCATACTCATTCCCGCCTCTACTCTCTTCCCGGAGAGCCTCACCGAAATCCTCTCCATCCAGGAAGGCCATGTTTGACATTGCTCCTCTCCTAGGCAGCCTTCCCTTCCTGTTCCCAGGCTCACTCCTTAGGACTACCCACTGCGCTAACAAGCCCAGGTTTCTTGTATGGCTTGTAGACTCTCTGAGGTCAGAGATGGGCATATTATTCTTCTCTACCCTCTCCTGGTCCCCTACCCGAGTCTAGTACGGTGCTGCACACAGAATGGGCACTCAGGAACACGGGCCAATCGATGCAAAGGCCCCCAGGGTCAACTAGTACTGCTAACATCTGCTTTGTACATCAGGGGCCCCAGCCCTGGTGATGTGCCTCCCTGTCAACCTTACCACTTCTTGGCCTGCCTCCACTTTGTCTGCTCTGCCAGTGGGGACGCAAAAATACAGACGTTCCTGTATTGAAGGTGCCTATGGAATAGCTAGAAACAGGAAACCTGGACATTTGAACAAAAAAATTAATATAAGGTGGATCCACTGTATCTAATGTAGCCTCTCAGGAAAACACCTGTAACAGTCACCCCGCTGTCTGTTTACATTGTCTACCTCCCCCCTTGAAGATACGGACTGCAGGCACATGGAAAAAATGTGCAACCCCATGAGGAAATCAACTTAATAAAATTTACAACAAGGAAACATTTTCCCTCTAATTAAATCCAAAAGTTTACATGTACTATGATGGTCACAGCATCAAATTAACAGCAGACAACTGTACCACAATAAGGGGACAAGTAAGTAAATGATGGCTCGTCTACTGTGAAATACCAAGCAGCAATTAAAAATAATGGCCATGGATGTCTGGTTCAAGACGGGAGGCTGACCACCTTCCCGAGACTCCATTAAAATGACTAAGGGATATAAAAGCCATAGCCCACAATAAAGATGAGAATGGGAGGAGGGTCTATTAATGGCCGAGAGCTTCCCACATATTTCTGGAAGGCACAAAGCAGATGGCAGAGCGGACAGTGATACAGCGTAGAGGAAATTATAGCCTAAAACAGAGGACCTTTCAGAGCAAACTTGTTCAGAAAACAGAAGCATGTCTGTGTTCAATGGTGACTACTACAGAGAAACAAGTACTTTAAAGATTTTATTTATTTACTGTTTTAAGTAAACTCTACACCCAACACGGGGCTCCAACCTACAGCTCTGAGATTAAGAATTGCATGCTTCACTGACTGAGTCAGGCTGGTGCTCCAAGAAACAAGCACTTTATTTATTTATTTATTTTTAAAGATTTATTTATTTATTTTAGAGCGAGAGCGAGAGAGAGCAAGAGAAAGAAAGAGTGAGGGGGTGGGCAGAGGAAGAGGGAGAGAGCATCCGAAGCAGACTCCATGCTGAGCGCGGAGCTGGATCTCACAACTCTTTGAGATCACGACCTGAGCCAAAACCAAGAGACGGACGCTTAATGGACTGAGCCACCCAGGCGCCCCGAAATAAGTATTTGAAAATGAAACATGCAGCAAAGCAATAGTGGGTTTGGCTGAGGTGGCTGTACCATGAGCAAAATTTTCCTCCATTTTCTAAACTTTGTGTCAGTGGTCATATTATTTTCACACTACAAAACCTACAGCAAGGTATGGCAACTCCCAACCGAAACCAGATTTCAGGGCACTGGAGATAACCATGTAAGGAATGCAATCTTTCTGAAGCACCTACCGTAAGCAAGGCTCTGAACCATGCACGTCATGGTATCCAAAATGCGCAACGGTTCCTCGAAGCAGGTCTTATTAACCCCACTCTACAGAGGAGGAACCAGCCTTGGAGAGGTTAAGAAACTTGCCTAGGGTCAGGGTTAAAAGGTGACAGGCCTGAGATGCTGTCTGACTTCAAATCCCTTGCTCTTCTTTCCACATACCCCTATCCCATGTCACCATTTCAATGGATGTCATCAAATAAGACCAACCCATGTTAAAATGGCAGTACGCTGCCTGGCTGGGATTGGGCAAGAGCAGCTCTGCTGGTCTGATAAAGCTCAGAGGAGGCAGGCCCAGGAGAGATCTTCAGAGGACAAATACCTTCCCGTGATTCTTCGGATCAGCAGAGAGTCCGGGATGCTGAATTCAATCACAGAGTCAAGCTTCTCTTTCCTCTTCTCCATGAGGTCATCGAGCTGCAAGAGAGTATATGGCCCACCTAAACTACCAGAGCTTGATTGGAGCCACCTCCCTCAAAGTGATTAAGAGATAACGGGCCAAGAGTTCGTTTTCATGCATCAGTGACACAAATTCAAGGCACCCACCATTTCTGCCTGCCTCACGGTCCGAGGGAAGCCATCTAGAAGAAAACCATTTTTGCATCGAGGGGTCTCCAAATTCTTCTCAATGAGCTCCACTACCATTTCATCGCTCACCTAGAAGTTAAGAACAAGACAGCCTTGGGCTTAAATATGTTAATTAGGTGACATGAGCCCAACTCCAGGGCCACAAGTTTGCGTCTGTATAACCTGATTACCAAACAGCATGTTTTCTTGACCCCAAAGAAGCAAAACTTAGAGCAAATGTGGAGTGGCTCCACATTCCAAAGAAAATTCAGTTTCATGATTTTTGTCGTTGCCACATGTGTTCTCTTCACTTGAGATTCTTTTGTGTCCCAACAATCTGGGTGAGGGAAGAGGATCCCACTGCCTGTCACCTGGACAGGAGGCTTCCGTGTCTCAGGTCCTGAGGCCCTCTCTAGCCATTTGTCAGGATCCTTTCCATCAGATAATAGGTCATCAGCAAGCAGCTGTCTTCAAGGCACAAGAAAGATGAGGGCCTCTGGCTGAGAGATCACTGAGGAGGGCTCCATGGGAGAATGGGGCTCAACCAAAATGCAGAAAGGTACCAACTTTCCCTGTTTCACAATTCTGATTAGGCTAACAGTAAAGTGGTCCAGGCCATCCTGGACATGAGGTAACAGAGAAGGTCACTGAATTGGCAAGACTGGGTCAGAACCAAGGAAGTGAGGCGCCAGGCCAACACACCTCTTGGTCTCTCTAAAAGCCCCAATGAGGACCCTTCTCAGCTTCCGAAAACCGGTTTTCCTCCTAAGCTTTCTTAGAAAGAGATGTTCCCTACCAGCATGACAGTGAAGGCTGCTAACGCTCTTATCTCCTGGGACTGCCTGTGAACTTGGGGACAAAGTACAAGCTCTGTGATGAAGTGAAGGCTGGAGATAAGCAATCTCATGGCCATAAGCCAATTTTTTCTCAGTACAAGATCTTCTCGCAAGACCCAAAGTCCAAAATATCTAGCTTCTGGCTTAGCTCAAGGTCTCACAAACACGAAGGGAAAGCTAGAGTAAAGGGGCAGGTGGGTAGGAAGGGGTACCCCAGATATAGCTATGCAATCTCAAAGCCTGCCAGGAGGTAATTCAGGGATAAAGGCAAAGCCCAAGGCCTTCCCCAACCAACATTCTAAGATATGAGAAGACCAGAGGGCCAAGCACAAAATGACTTCTGAAGGTGATTCCCAGATGATAAATATACCTTTTTCTCCTCCCATTCCTCCAAAATGGTAAATCTGATCATCTTCATGTATGAACTTAAAAGAGGGAAATGTTGGGTGCCTGGGTGGCTCAGTCAGTTAAGTGTCTGCCTTTGGCTCCAGGTCATGATCCCAGGACCCTGGGATCAAGTCCCACATCAGGCTCCCTGCCCAGCGGGAAGTCTGTTTCTCCCTCTCTTTCTCTCTCTCTCTGTCAAATAAGAAAATCAAATCTTAAAAGAAACCAGGGAAAATGTTAAGGAAGCAAATGATTTGTAACTTTGTAAGTACTTGTAACACGGTGTATCTTCTTGCTCATGAATATTCTATACTATAACCATTGTTTCTGTAGTTTAAATGTTTTCTTGGTGTTCTAGTTTATTAAAATGCCTGAAGGTGACTCCCAGAGGCCAAGTCCCAGAATAACTCAGTTACAACTAAGCTCTGGCACTAATCAAAGAAGATTTAGTAGATAATAGATTATAATAATCATCCCATTGGATCAACTGGACTAAAAACATAAGAAAATGCTATTATATCCCCCAAATAGGAGGAATTACTTCCGTCAATCGCCAAGCAATCCACCATGAGAAACACAGAACACAGAACCACAAAAATAGAGTTAAAACACTCTGTGGTTTCCATCCTCTCCGGATACATCCTTGAGTTCTGGCCTAGGGATGGCAGTTTCATTTTTGGCTCTAAAACCAGGGCGTATTACAAGGCATCAGCACAAAGGAACCTCAAGAATACTGTAAACAGGGGCACCTGGCTGGCTTAGTCAGTAGAGCAAGCGACTCTTAATCTCAGGGTTGTGAGTTCAAGCCCCACACTGGGTACAGAGCCTACTTAAAAATAAAATAAAAAATACACATATAAAAAAAGAATACTGTGAATAAAATAAATGCCACACATTCAGAATGTACCATGTAACCTGCTACTCTAGAAGTTCATGTAGTTTGTGTTTGTTAGAACAGCCCGTAGCATAAGGCCGTCCGACAGAACTTTCTACAATGATGGAAATGAAATCTGTGCTAACAAACCCTTGAAATGCTGCAAGC
>NC_138372.1:22959036-22964800 GCF_054177405.1 Leptonychotes weddellii
TAAAACACTGAAAACTGTGCCTAGCACACAGGAAGTGGTCATAAATATTAGCTATTCTCACAACTTCCACTAGACACACACGAGTGACACAGAAGCCTCAGTTTATAAATGGGAAGAATCAAAATAGCAGTATCAGTACCTCACGGGGTTGCTGCGAAGTTTGTTGGTTTATTTATTTATTTATTTTAAGATTTTTATTTTGAAGTAATCTCTACACCCAGTGTAGGGCTCAGACTTCTGACCCCGAGATCAAGAGTCACCCGCTGTATTGGTGGAGCCGGCCAGGTGCCCCGGCTGCTGTGAAGCTGAAATGAGTTCACGGATATAAAGCACTCAGCACAATGCCTGGTATATAATGTGTTAAATGAATACTTCCCAAAGGAATGAATGTGCCACTGACAAGGACGGTGGCCATGGGCCTGGGAGGCAGCTGGGGGCCGTGTGAGGAATGCGGGTTTCCCCCTAGGCACACCTGGTTCTTCCTCTTTCCTCTCAGAGCCTCAGTTTCCTGGTCCGTTTAAAATGAAAGCAAAAAGGCTCCATCTCAGAAAGTAGCTCTGAGGATCAGATAGGATACATAAAAAGAGCATTTGGCTAACAGTATATACTTACATAGTAGTTTCAGGAGGCAGAATAGCCTTTGGTTAAGAGCATGGGCTTCAGAGTCAAAATTCTTGGGGTTCAGACACCAATCACTAGATATGTGACTTGAGAAAAATTATTATCACCTTACTACCTTTCAAATTTCCTCTAAGTCAAATGGAAACAGTAGCAGGACCTCCATCACTGGGTTGTTGGGATCAAATGGAGTTCGACATATGTACATAGGGACAGGCAGAGCAAATACTCAATGAACATTAGCTGGTACTGTAAACCCTGCCCTAATTCCATGTTCATTCATACAGAAAGAAAACACTGGTGCCTCTTCCAAGAACCCTGCTGGGAGCCAGGAAAACAAAAGACATGGACCCTGGCCTCTACAGCCTCCTAGTTTGGTGGACAACACAGCAGAATAAAGACTAGAACAGGAAGAAACTCTGGACAGTCCAACGGGGATGGCAACCCACCACCCCCCCCCCCCCCCGCCCCGCAGAATTCACAAGGAATAGAATCAGTTCAAGAAGCTTAATACTTAGCATTCTGGTTCAATTGTTTTATAAAATAAGTAGGGTTGGATTCTTTTTTTTTTTTTTAAGATTTTATTTGACGCAAAGAGAGAGAGAGAGCACAAGTAGGCAGAGCAGTAGACAGAGGGAGAGGGAAAAGCAGGCTCCCCGCTGAGCAGGGAGCCCGATGTGGGGCTCAATCCCAGGACTCTGGGATCATGACCTGAGCCGAAGGCAGACGCTTAACTGACTGAGCCACCCAGGCACCCTAGGGTTGGATTCTTACTCAAACCAGTGCACTGGGAGTTTTCTTAGTTGCATACAGAAAAGGGAAATAGATGGGGCTCAGTGTAGCAAATTCTAGTTTGTGATTCATGGACTGGTTCAGTTCAAGCAAAGACATGACTTCATAACAAAATGGAATCCAGATGAAGAAGGTGTTAAAAACTGCACTTTGGAAAACCAATGAAGATCAGGACCCCCTGGCAGTGGTGGTCCTCCAGGCTGGCATGGTGGCTACATACCCAGAGAACTGAGCTCTTCTGCCAATCTTTCTCCTTGGTTGTTGAAGTTAACTTGGGTGAACATTTTGGAGATCAGGCTTGTTCAAGGAGGAAGGCTGACCCGAACACCACAGATGAGCTCTTACCACAGAACCTAACTGTTCTATTTTCATCACCCCCAAACTGCAGGATTCTTATGTGCTGTTCTGGATGATGGGATTCTATAGCTGTGTGGAAGAATGTTCCACTAGGGGAGACATGGCAAGGCAGAAGAATAATTCCTTCATGCTCTGCCGGCTGCACGGGAGTCAATGTGGTGACTCTCGAGTCAGATTTACACAGGAATCCTGGCTAAGGCACTCAACAGCTGTGTGACCTTGGGCCAGTTACTTAACTTCTCAGCATCTGTTTCCTCACCAGTCAAATGGGGATGTGTACTTCATTGGGCTGTTGTGAGGATAAAAGGAAGTAAGTACCCAAAACATTAAGACACACAGTAGGCATTTAATAAAAGACCTCCTTCCATGGTCTTTCTTTTTTGCATTACTCTTCACTTGCAAACTATAGAAGCAGCCTGATGAAATAACTTTATTATATTCCCCTCACACGTCAAGCTCATGCTTTAGAGCACTGCTTCTACTCCAAATCACCTGGTTCCACAGGGTGGGGCCTGAGCACCTGCGTTTTTAACAAGCTTGCAGGCCTGGCTGTTCTGTTGGCCCCTGGCCCACACTCCTGGCTGCTGAGGCCCTGAGCCACTGTGTCTCACTGACCACGGACCGAGAAATAGGCTCATCACCTCTGTGAGACCCTGTGGGGGAAGGCGGGGGGGCTTTTGGGGTGCACAGGTAAGAATGGCTAAAACCACCAGAGAGGCAGCATGGAGGGTTTAATGTTCTTGGTCTTCAGTGTATTATCACCATCATTTGGGGCACATGCTAAAAAATACAAAGCCAGGTCCGCCCTTAAAGTTTATGCCTGAGCGGTTCTCAGGCGGCACCCTGGGGATTCTGATGCACAGTTCGTGAAGCCCTGGGGCAGTGGCACAGGACTGGGTTCTTGGTGGTACAGATCTGGGCTGGAAACTGGGCCCCACAATTTACGCACTGTGCCCCCCGGAACAGGTTATGCAGCCTTCTTAAGGCCTCAGTGTCTTCATCCCTGGAGTACAGATAATAACGTCTACTTTCAGAGCTGTTATGGGGATTTAATAAAATTATGTATGCAAAAGCATTCAGCATAGTGCCTGGCATTTAGGGAAATAAAGGGAAACTATTAGGTGTTGAGGTCTGATTTAATCTCAAACTCATGTATTTTTTCACCTTGAAATTATTTCTCTGCCTCCAGTCTTTCCCACTCCCATGTCCCATGCTCCTGAATAGGTAGCTGGAATCAACTCCTAATACTGTCAGGCGTGGGGGCCCCCCCTGCCCGTCCCCAACACACACATACACACACACACACACACACACACTCAGAAGCCTTCCATGTCTCCTTAGTGCAATACGGGAGAAGTCCAAATATCTTAGTCTAGCGTTCAGTATCCTCCATAATAACTTCCTACACCTCCAAGCTCTTCAAATTTACCCCCACAGATCCCCCCCCATCTATATGCCTTGCACCACTGCAAACAGCAGCTCTATGTATAGTTCCCAAATACATAAGTATCTCTGAGGACTTTGGCTTCTCTCCCTTCTACCCTTCCCTGTAGGCAAATTCTGAGCATATCTCTCCCCAAATACTCCCAACTCCTTCTTCCTCTGATAAGGACTCATCAACATCAGCTAACTTTGAGTGTTTGCAACATGCCAAGCAATTTTCCCATGCACTGTTTTACTGTATTTAGTATGCATGATATACAACAAACCCATGAGGTAGGAACTATTTTTAATCTGTATTTTATAAATGAAATTCAGAGGCTAAATTGCCCAAGATCACATAGCTAGTAACAGCAAAGCTGGCGAGCCCTATCTCTTATTCATATTACAGGGCCTTATTAAAAACACAATATCAGGGCGCCTGGGTGGCTCAGTTGGTTAAGCAACTGCCTTCGGCTCAGGTCATGATCCCGGAGTCCCTGGATCGAGTCCCACATCGGGCTCCCTGCTCGGCAGGGAGTCTGCTTCTCCCTCTGACCCTCCCGACCCTCCCCCCTCTCATGCTCTCTCTCAGTCTCTCTCTCAAATAAATAAATAAATAAAATCTTAAAAAAACAAAAAACACAATATCGACCACAGAGCCTGAATGGCTGTCCTTGGAGAAAGGGTGTGTGTGTGTGCGCGCGCGTGCGCACGCACACGTCTGTGCACACATGTGCCTGGAAGGGAGCACAAGGAGAACTTCACCACGCTGGCAACATTCTGTTTCTTGATATGGATGTAAGCTACACAAGTGTAATTGTGAAAACTGACATTGTGAAAATTCATCAAGCTGCTCACTTATGATATTTGTACCTTTCTCCACGTATCTTTTACCTCAATAAAAAGCTTTTTAAAAAGCACCGAACCATGAGAGACGATGGTCTCTGAAAAACAAACTGAGGGTTCTAGAGGGGAGGGGGGTGGGAGGATGGGTTAACCTGGTGGTGGGTATTGAGGAGGGCACATTCTGCATGGAGCACTGGGTGTTATGCACAAACAATGAATCATGGAACACTACATCTAAAACTAATGATGTAATGTATGGGGATTAACATAACAATAAAATTTTTTTTTAAAAAAAGCACAGAAACCTGTGTTTGAATATCAGCTCTGCCTCTTAACTTACTATGTAACCTTAGGCCAGTGATTTTTTGAGACTATTTTCTCATCTATAAATTGGGGATAATATTACCGACATTCCTGGCTGGGTAGGAGGAAGAGTGGAACACTCTTGACAAATTATAGTTCTTGTTCTAACCCTGAACTACCCTAGCATTTGTCAGTCACTCATCTGACACTTTGCACATGGTACTTTGCACTGGTATGCACTGTGTGCATGCATATTCATTTCTGCCTCTACATCCAGACTAATATCAATAGTGTAAGATGGCGACTCTGCTCAGGAATCAGTCATGAGTTCAAATCCGACCTTTGCTACTTCTTTATGTATATCCTGGGGCAAGATCAGCTTTTGGGCCTCAGTTTATCAGTAAAAAAGGTATGGATAACAATAGGACCTACCTATTGGTAGGGTTGTAGGGTTAAATCAGATAACACATGTGAAATCTTTGACTAGGGGCCTGTCACATAACCGAGCAAAGGGTGACTATTTTGTTGTATTGTATCCTCTTGAGGGCAAGGGCTGCTCTCTGCATCTCTAACACCAAAACTATAGGGTAGGAGAAAAATCTAACCCAGGGTAGGAGATAGCAACAGAAAGAGCAGGGGCTTTGGAGCCATTCAGATGGAGGATCTGCCAATTACTTGCTACGTAAACTAGAGAACAGGCCCTTTGAACTTTAGTTTCTCTAACTGTAAAAAGGGGAATAAGAGTATGGGTCTCACAGAGGTGTATCGCTGCACTGACAGAGCTGATGGAGATGACCTGCAAGATGAAGAACTGGTATAAGCTGGACGCATGGAAAAAACTGCGAACAGGGCTGGCAGAGAAAACAGGAAATACACCTTGGTCATGCTATCTGGGAGCTGCTTTAAAATAATTTGTGAAGGGAGAGTGGGTGGGGAAGCAGTGGCCACCAGCTGATGGTTGTTGGGGCTGGGTAAGGGGTACATGGGGACCAGTCCTCTTTTTGTATTCAAACTCAGGGCACCTGGGTGGCTCAGTCAGTTAAGTGTCTGACTCTTGATTTCGGCTCAGGTCATGATCTCAGGGTGGTGAGATCAAGCCTCGTGTTGGGCTCTGCACTAGGTATGGAGCCTGCTTAAGATTCTCTCTCTCAGGGTGCCTGGGTGGCTCAGGCATCAAGCGTCTGCCTTTGGCTCAGGTCATGATTCCAGGGTCCTCAGATCAAGCCCCGCATCGGGCTCCCTGCTCAGCGGGAAGCCTGCTTCTCCCTCTCCCACTCCCCCTGCTTGTGTTCCCTCTCACGCTGTGTCTCTCTCTGTCAAATAAATAAACAAATCTTAAAAAAAAAAAAAAAAAAGATTCTCTCTCCCTCTCCCTCTGCCGTACCCCACATGGCCCCCCCATCTCTCATGTGCTTGCTCTCTCTCT
>NC_138372.1:22964900-22999030 GCF_054177405.1 Leptonychotes weddellii
GGAGGCTGCCACTTTGCAACCTCTGATTTATGAACACTGCTGTTTTTTTAAAACTCCATAAAACTACAACCATTAGTATTCCTATTATCCCACTTATGAAAAGAAAGGTGTACGGAGGTTAAAAGACTTGTTTCCTCAAATCCCAGTTACATCCCCTCCACTTCCAGAAAGCCTTCTCTGACCAATGCCTGCTGTATGCACACCCTTATAAATCAGCTCATAAGTATAATTTCCTTCAAAACTTCCTGAATACATCCCCCTTTACACTGAAATACATCCGAGTTGGGGGGAGAGGAATGTGTAAGATGAGGAAGTCAATAATTATTGAACGCCTATGATGTGCCAGGTTGTCATTTAGGTACCTAGGGGTGCTTTACTCATGTATATAACACAATCTTCCAATATCCTTGTCAGCTTTTGGTCTACATGAGTAAAGACCTTATCAGTCTTGTTCACTGCTCTAGCTCCAATGTTTGGTACTCATGAAATGTTGAGTAAGTAAGGTAGGTATTATCACTATTTTTCAGGTGAAGACATTTAGGCTTAGAAGTTACAAAGCTTGCTAGACTATAAAACCCTTGTCTCAGCACTGAGATGGGTTGTTCATTATGCAACTAATGAAATTATTAACTTCCGTATGAACTAAGAAAAAATAGTTGATGCATTTGAGCTACCATGTTTATACTCACTCACAGCAAATGTTTGTAGAGTCTGGGATTAAACATTCCTAGGCTGCAGTTTCCCTAATAACGGAGGGTGGTAGCAACAGGAAAAAGACTTCAAAGTTACTGAGGTCAAGGGGATTAGGTAACAGTGAGTTCCAAGGATGAATCAGCTCCAGCTATAGAAAAGGGAAAGTGGTCGTTCTTGACCTAGTGCCCGAAGCCAAAAAGCAACTATCACAGGAATGAGCTGAATCTCCCAGACTTCCCTTGTCATCACCCACATTAATCTGTGTCCTTCATCTATTGCCAACCCCATCAAGTGCCAAGTGATGTGCTGGGTACCAGAGGGGTCCCAAGAATGAGTAAGACAAGATCTTTTCAAGTGCTAGGAAAAGTGGGCACACAGCTGTCCTCAGAACACTATTCACTTAGGCGCTCAGACTTTCAGGAATTCCCTCTTAAGAACCTAACAACCAAAAAGAACCTGTGGCCTGGGGAGCAATGCCAGACCTTATGCAGGAAGGGGACACTGATAATCCAACCTATGGGCTTCCAAATCTTAAAATGAGATCATAAATTCCAACTCTGATCTATGGGTCCATTACAGCCCAGACACCAAGTGAGGCCCCACAGTCAGCTAAGGTAGAAGGTAACTTTAGACTCCTTACTCCTGGAGTCCTATGATTCCTGAGGTTCCAGACTGCATGAAGTCAATTTCGCTATCTTGGGAAAGCAACCTGACCTCTCTGGGCCTGTTTTCTTATCTGTATATTGAGGTACCCTCTCCCATTTCACCAACTTAACTGGCTCACGCAGGTCATACCTCATTTCTCTTAGAACTCCTACTAATCAGCACATACCAGCTCCCCCCCTGCCCCACGTGCCGGAGATGCTCCTCCACCTTCATCATTAATCCTAACAAGCAAGGTCTCCTACCCGGAATGCCTGGAACATAACCCTGGACAATCCACTCCCATATGGCAGGGAATCGGGGGTCCCTGACTCCACTCAGGCTGTAATCTAGATGCCTCAACCAAAGGCTCACCCTACCACTCAAACCCTCTCTGCTTTTAATCCCTTAAGGGATCCGTCCTTTGATTTTCCCAACATGACACCTCAAGTCTAGATCCCTCCAGAACGCTAATCCTAACTCAGACTTCCCCCGATCTCCAAATGGACCCTCTCCCAAACGCCTTAGCAGAACCCAGACGCCGGCCAGGAGCCCCCACACCCTCCCCAGGCCTAAGCCCACGGTCGCGCTCCAAGGCGATCCGGACCTCCGGCCGTCCTGACCTTGGAGTTCCACAAGCCCCGCCGCCAAGCCCGGCCCTGCAACTCACCTGGGTACCCTTGCCGGCCCCGGGCGGCCCCAGCAGCACGGCCCGGATGCCTTTAGGACACTCTGGGGCCGCTTCGGCCGCGGGGACGTTGGGAGCCATGGCCGCCAAGCCTCTCTCCGCTCAACCCGCCAGCACACACCTCGCAGGTTCACCGCTTCCAGTCTAGCTCGCCGCGCACGCCACGCACGGCCCGCTCGCCGCTAACACTGGTCCGCCGCCACGTCCGTCAGGCCGCTACGCCCGCCCCTGAGGGTGACGGACACTTCATCTTACCAACCATACGGCGATACTGGAGAAGGCTGCTTTTGATTGGACATAATCGGAACGGGAGTAAGGAAGGGGCGGGCCATCATATTCGCCGGGAGTGGGGGGTGTGGGGGTTTGGGGCTCGCGGCGGGTGTGCGGAGTGGGCGGGAAAAAGTGAAGCAAGACCAAAGGCCCGGCTGGGAGTTCCAGGTTGGCATTGACAGTTAATGACACTGGCAACTCCGGTGAAGCCCTATGAAATTACCTCTGGGAGTGCAAATGGGTGAAATCAGTCTTAGAAGACAAATTGATAATATGTATCCAATATCCTTTGGCCCAACAACTGCACTTCCAGGAATTCAAGATATAATCAAAGAAAGATATGCGTGAAGATTTGTGTAACAAAGATACTACTTGTAGCACTTAAGTCAGCCAGAAAACCTCAAATAAGCAAACCAAAGAACAAAACAAAAACAAAGGCAATATCCCAAACGTTCAACAAGAGATAGGTTAAATAGATTGCAACAAATTTGTATACTGAATTCCCCCCATTGTATAAAATATTTAAACACATGGGAAAATGTTCACCAAACAGGATACAAAATTAGAGTTACAACAAAATCCCACCTTTGAGTTACAAGCGATGATCTCTGTACACTGTGATTATAGGAGCCTCTCCCCTTCTTTGGGCATGTTTATATTTTCGTTCTATAATAAAGTTCCATAATAAACAGATACTACTTTTATAATAAGAAAACAACCTTTTTAAGTCAGGAAAGGGTAGTTTTTCTCAAAAGAGATAAGCCTCTCTTGGATAGGAAAAGCATTTCTACAGCTTTTTGGTTGCGGGAGTTTCATCCACACCCCCTATGAAGCAATCCCTGAGAACCTGGCAAGACCAGCCCCAAGGGCCCCTTTGGACCTGTAGTCAGAGTGTGATTATGAAACAATTATGTTTCCCCACAGGCCCTTAGCAACTCATTTTCTACATCCTGGTGGTGAATTTGCTCTCCCTTCAGTGTGGTCGCTTCTATTTTACCTCACAAAAGAAATGAACATTTATTCCCCCTCTTCACACTGGACTTCTACAAGGTGCCTGACCTTGAAAGAGGTAGAGATTGTTAAACTCATTTTTCAGGGAAATATGCAGTGGTTAGCCCAGAGCCACATAGTGGCAGGGTCACAATTAAGACTGTGGATGATGAGCTGGTGCCCCAGAGAGCACAGGGTTTGTGGGGTGAGGGGGAGGGTAAAGAACAAGCACATTTTTTTCTGGTGGAAGCTCCTATGTAGCCAACATTCACTTCACTCCAAGAAAGCCAGAGTTTATCGAGGTTTGCTGTGCCCAGGGCACCAGGCAAAGGGCATAGGAGCAGTCTTCCCTTTCTACCCCCAATCCCTACAGTGATTTCTACCAGGCACGGATCCCTCAGGAAGGAAAGCAACTGAGACGATACAGAAACAACACAGTGTAAAGTTTACTCATTCAAATTTTAATAATGTCCTAGTCTTTGGGGGCATACTAAAGACCATAAGGGGGATATTGATAGCCCTGGGAAGGAAGGAGTACTTCATTCATTTATTCACTCAACTTAATTTGTAATAATAACTGCTACCATCTACTTATTATTGGGTACTGCATGCCAACCCTGTGCTGACACTTTACATGTATTACCTCATTTAATTTGCACATAAACTATATATGTAATTACTTTATTTTCTGCATTTTTTTAATAGAGGAAATTAAGACACAGAGAGGTGAGCCTATGGCTGAGCAGATCTAAGCTCAGGTCTGTCTGACTGGCTGGTGCCCAGCAATGCCAGATAACAAGTCAGGCAGTTTCTGCTGATGTGGGACTCACAGTGTAGCTGGGATCCTGGATGTTTCTGTGAAAGAGATGGACCTTGAAAGATACAGAGGATTTGGCTTTGGGGTGGAGGACATTTCAGGCTGAGAGAACATTCAAATCAAACCATCAGAGGTGTGTGTGAGAGAGAGAGAGAGGGAGAGTAGAGTGTGCTGTAGATTTTATCCAGTGGGCTTTGGGGAATTGGAAAGTTTCTTAGGTAGAACCATCATGACCAGATTCACATTTTATAAGGATCAGTTGCAGGACAGACTGGAGAGGAGAGAAAGAGATGAATGCAAGACAAGCTAAGAAATATTTCTGTTCGTGTTTTGTGGTAGGCAGAACAATCCCCTCTCCACTCCCCCCCAAAGATGTTCACGTCCTAATCCCTGAAACTTGTGACCATGTTGCCTTACATGGCAAAAGGGACTTTGCAGATGTGATTAAGTTACGGATTTTGAGATGGAGAGAGATTATCCTGGATTATCTGGATGGACCCAATATAATCACAAAGGTCCTCATAAGGATAAGAGGGAGGCAGGAGAGCCAGAGAAGGAGGCGTGATGACACAAGCAGAGGTCAGGGTGGTGTGATTGTTGACTGGGGACCACAAGTCAAGGAATGATGGCAGCCTCTGAAGCTGGAAAGGCAAGGAGACGGACTTTCCCCTAGGGTCTCCAGAGGAAACACACCTCCTGCTGATACCTTCATGTTAGCTCCATAGGACCCATTTTGGACTTCTGACCTCCCAAACTGTAGGATAATAAATTTGTGTTGTTCTAAGCCACCAAATTTATAGTAATTTGTTACAGCAACAATAGGAAACTAATAAATGTTCTTTGGGTACAAGGAACAGAAACAGACTCTGGCTACATCAATCAAGGAAGGAATCCTCTGGGATGATACAGTTGTACAACAGGTGGCCTTTGGAATGATAGGAGCCAGAGCTGCTTTGGGTAATCTAAATATCAGGAATAAGTGGACAAGGCGGAGGGGAATATTTATTCCCTCCTCTGGCTTTTTCCATGTGGAGGGACCTCTTTTAGAGTAATATTCTTTTTTTTTTTTATGATTTTATTTATTTATTTGTGAGAGAGAGAATGAGAGAGAGAGCACATGAGAGGGGGGAGGGTCAGAGGGAGAAGCAGACTCCCTGCCGAGCAGGGAGTCCGATGTGGGACTCGATCCCGGGACTCCAGGATCATGACCTGAGCCGAAGGCAGTCGCTTAACCAACTGAGCCACCCAGGCGCCCCTAGAGTAATATTCTTGCTTCTTGCCTCTCCAGAGGAAGAGGAGGAGTGACTTATCTATCTGATTGTTGAGTTTAGGGAGAATAAACAAAGCTCAGTTCAGCTCTCCGCCCCTTTTTCTTTCAGATCTACCTGCCCACAAGAACCGTGTTTATTTTTTGTGTTCTTCTTCCATGCTCTAAATTTCCCAGGATCTGACCCTCACAGGGAAGATTATGATTTCCCAGCGCTGCCTGAGACTGGGTGGAAAAGATTGTTTTCTGGGGTTCAGTATTAGTAATCCCACTTGTCTGTCAGACCTAAAGGTGCATCTCCAACAGCTCTGTCAGTAATAAAGGTGATATTTTGATCTCCTGTCCTACTTCTGTAGCTACCTATCATTGGGTTCTAAACTTGGGAGAGGCTACCCTTAAACCCAACAAATGAGTTCTCCTTTTTTAAAAAATTTTTAAAGATTTTATTTATTTATTTGACAGAGAGATATAGAGAGCACAAGTAGGCAGAGCGGCAGGCAGAGGGAGAAGCAGGCTCCCCGCCGAGCAGGGAGCCCGACGCGGGGCTCAATCCTAGGACCCTGGGATCATGACCTGAGTCGAAGGCAGACGCTCAACCGACTGAGCCACCCAGCTGCCCCAAATGAGTTCCGATACTGTGACTGGAATGACTCAGCTTGACTGTTCCTGTGTCTGTGTCATTTTACTCAAGAGTCAAAGCTCTGGCTTGGCTTGGATCTCATGTTCAGCCCTTGGCAAAGGTGGAGAGTACCTTGATTAATAGTTCCCTCAAGATGGCAGGAGTGGGAGAAGTAGTGGCCAAGCCCATGACGACAGTTTCTGAAATGAGAGGGAAGAGCCATTGGGCATGCAGAAATGACAGATGTCCACAGCAGGGAGTATTGCAAAAGTCCAGGAGAAAGGGGATGAGGGACTGGCCTATGGAGGTAGCATTAATGGAACTGATCCCAGACCAGATAGGGATAATAATGTCCAAGTCTTGGGGCCAGGTGACTGGGGGGAGGGTGATGTCATTAATATTCATCTCATTCATTCTTTAATTGATTCATTCAACCAATATTTAGTGAGCATATATTATGTGCCCAGCATTGTGCTTGGTGCCAGGGATTTGGTGCTGACCGAGGAGGGCAGGGTATCCACTCTCATAGATCTTGCAGTCAAGCGGGGAACAAAACTCAAGTAAGACGGCGATTTCAGTACAGGGATGAGGGCAAGGCTGGGGAAGGTACAGGCTACAGTGGGAACACAACAGAGGGGCACCAGTCTCAGATTTGAGGCGGAGTGACATCTAAGAGACATGAAACCTCGAGGATGAGGAGGGTTTGCCTGGAGAAGAGGAAGGCGACACAGGGAGCAGCATGTGCCAAGGTCCAGAGGCAAAGGAGCTGGTTGCAAGTTGAGGAGAACCGTGGTACTCAGCAGAGGAATGCCTCTCCTATGTTGAAATCCTAAACTGTAAAGGGCGTGGGGGGCAGGGGACAGCCACGTCTCCTCGTCTCCTCATCTAGAAGCTGAAAGGGCAGAATCTTGCCTGCCTTTCTGACAACGGAGCAGTGAGCACATGAACCGGCTTGCCCAGTGGGAGGTCTCTCCCCAGGACTTTGACCTTTGAGGGAGAGAGGCAACGTGGCAGGGCTGTTCTTGGAGGGGACCCGGGAGTCTTGCAGCAGTGGGTGGTTAGTGGCCAGTAGTGGCTGTCTCCTGAGCCATGTCTTTGCCTGTGTTCTTAGCCTAAATGCTTTGGGTTCCATGTTTGGGACTCATGAGCAGCACACGTTCAACACAACCCTTCACTCTTTAGGTTAGCCACCAAACAGATGGTATAGAGCAGAGAGGGGGTCAGCCTGGCCGGAGTTACAACTCGAGAGGGTGAGGGAAGAAGCAAGAGGGTGGGAGGCGGGGCTTTTCCTTCCAGTAAGAAGACAGATGCCTCAGAGGAACGGCTCCCTTCCTGCCTGCCTTTAGATGTTGAGGGGGAATGCAATGCTTAATCTAACAGCCATCCTGAGGTTGTGAGGGAAGAGCTACGAGATTCAGAGAGAAGCTGACCCAGAGGTGAACATCACTGTGCCGCTAAGTGAAACAACCTGGTATCACCTGCCTCTAGACTTCTTGTGGTGGGGGCCACGTTTATTTGTGTATTCTGATTCCTTTTGCTGAAAGTGCCTCATGTGACACCACGAGTCATCTAAGCCCTCTTGGCCTCAGTTTCTCTTTGTGAAGTGCAGATGGGGGCCCCTGGGTGGCTCAGTCGGTTAAGCATCTGCCTTCGGCTCAGGTCACGATCTCCAGGTCCTGGGATTGAGCCCCACATGGGGCTCTTTGCTCAGCGGGGAGTCTCCTTCTTCCTCTTCCTCTGCCTGTGCTCTCTCTGCTCCCCTGCACCAAATGAATAAATAAAATCTTAAATAAAGTGTGGATGATGATACCTGCCTCATAGGATCAGAGTGAATATCAAATTAGATAATGGATGTAGAGTATTTAGCACAGTCCTTGCTTGTGGTAAGCACTCAGTAAATGTTAACTATGACCACCTGCATCAAAACCATGGGGCAGATGGGTTTTTTCCTAGAATAGAGAGAAGAGAAAGAGAATAAAGACTAAATCTGGGGAACCAACATCTGAGGGGAGAGAGTTGACCAGCAAAGGGGTCAGAGGATAATTAGAGAGCCCAGAAGAAAACCTGAAGTTTCAGTCTACCCAACACACTCTTTTTTCATCTGGAAACTCCTACTCATCCTTCAAAGTCCAGCCTAATTATTCCCTTCTCTATGAAGCCTTCCCGTGCACTCGACCCACAGTCTTACACTCTGAGGTAGTTGTCCTGATGCTCTGGTTCCCACAGCATACCCTTCTTTTCTTGCACTTATCCTGATTTATTGTGATTTTCTGCTTTTATGTCTGTCTCCTGCTCCAGACTGTGAATGAATTCCCTAAAAGCCGAGGTGCCCTGACTGTATCTTCCAACCCAACCTAGCATGGGGCTTGGCAACTGGTGGTAATAACAAAAGCTAATGTTTGATGACTGATTATTCTGTACCAGGTGCTATGCTAAGTGCTTTACATAAGGTAAATCATTTAATCCTCATGACAACTTTATGAGGTAGGTGCTATTAGTCTCAATTTATAGACGAAGAACTGTAAGAAGTGAGAAGTTATTCAAACTCAGGTGGTCTGGCTCTCTAGCCTGTACTGTGACCTACTATGACAAGTTGTCTCATATGTAGTGGCCACTGATAAATGTTTATTGATTGAAATGATAGAAGGAGTGTTACCAAAGCCAAGGAAAGAGTTTCAGGAGTACATTAGTCAGCTTCAGCTAAGTTATGCTGCAGTGACAGATAATCCCCCAAATATCAGCTTACAGAAAAGTTTACACGTCAGCTGCAGGTCAGCTATGGTTATGCCACATATCAGGGGTGCTGGCTGAAGGAAAAGGCCCTATCTAGAGACTTGCTGCCCTCGGGGGAAAGAGAAAAGATAGACAGGATGCTGGAGTGGGCTTGTACTACGGAGAGCTGATAGTACACATCTCTTTCCAGCTCCATGCTCAGGGTACCACATTGGCAGTTTGAAATCAGTCATAATGGGGGTATTTACACTATGGAAATCAGCAAATTCTTCCCTCCCCCTCCCCCAAGAACCCGTTGTTAAGCATTTACCAGCACAGCACTAGAAAAGGACTATGAGGTTAGCCCTTAAAGCTTCTGCCCAGCTATGGCTCAGGTCATGGAAGTACCACAGGTCACATACACTCACATTTTACTTGTCAAAGCAAGTCTCATGGCCAAGCTGCAATCAGTGGTACCAGGAATATACTTCTCCCACTGGGAGAGGCCCACTAGGAGGGGCAGTAAATTATTCATGAACGATGAATAATGCAGTCTGCCTCTATGAAGGCGTCCAAGATGAAGACTGAAAAAAGCCCCTTGGAATTGGCCTTGAGGAGTTTGTCCATGACCTTTAACAAGGGAGTAGTTTCAGTAGAAGCTGGGGTGGGGAATTGGATTGTGAGGGGGCGAGGTATGAGTTAAGATCCCTCATTCCTGAGGCTGTCAGGGGGAAGGAGCGAGGCAGGTGAGCTGGTAACCGGACGGGGTGGCCAAGTGGAAGGCAAGGGGTCTTCTAGAAAGAGACAGCCTGTTTATCAGTGGGCCTGAGTGTCATTTTTAGTAGTAACCAGTCTCTTTCTGCAATCGTTCTTCCACCTTCAATGCCAGGGATGACACTAGGGAAGGCAAAGAACAAAAGAGAAAGAGTCTCATTTTGAGGGTTCTAAAAGCACAAGAGGGAGAGGGGCAGAGGGACAGGGAGGGGAAAAGAACCTCAAGCAGACCCTGTGCTGAGTGTGGAGCACCTTGTCGATCTCATGACCCTGAGATCATGACCTGAGCGGAAACCAAGAACTGGACACTTAACCAACTGAGCCACCCAGGCCCCCAGCATCTAGCACTTTTCTGGTGGTAGGGAAGGTCCAAGAAAGCGCAGGATCTCAGAGCCCCACCCCACCGCACGATGCAGGGCAAGGCCAAGGACTTGAGACACCCCGGGGGGTTCCCTCATGACTCCATGTGCCGCAGGGGGCAGCCGAATGTGTTGCATCCATTGTGGTTTGGGGGGTGGTGGGCACTGGTGGCAGGTGGCCTAGAAGAGACCTCGAGGAGGGGACAGGGAGCTCACAGCAGGGACCTCTGTGACGTGCCCGCATGCCTTCTTGGGAGGAGCCAAGCGTGGTGGTCGGCTGCTGCCGCTGCTGTTACTACCGGAACAAGCCCACAGCCCTTCTCTAACACCAGAGCTCATTCAGAATTTGGAATTCTTTTTTAAATGATTCTTTTTTTTTTTTTAAAGATTTTATTTATTTATTTGACAGAGACAGAGACAGCGAGAGCAGGAACACAAGCAGGGGGAGTGGGAGAGGGAGAAGCAGGCTCCCCGCAGAGCAGGGGGAGCCCGATGTGGGACTCGATCCCAGGACCCTGGGATCACGACCTGAGCCGAAGGCAGTCGCTTAACCAACTGAGCCAGCCAGGCGCCCCAGAATTTGGAATTCTTTCGGACTTTAGACGTAGGTGATCCGGGGCACGTGCAATGTGTTACGTAACACTGCTTAGTATGGTCCAGGGGCAGCCCCGTGTACTGACATAAAAGAATATTTCTGCAGCAAAGTGTATGGGATACATAAAGATTCTAGAGCCTTGTTTAAATCAGAATGTCTTTCAGGTCAGATTTTGCTGTCAAGTTACTTTTGGTGCCAAATTTTAAAAGTCTTTCCAGTTCAGTCCTGGGAGTCACCCTGGCTCCTTCCTTTCCCTCCTCGCTCTCCCCCAGATCCAAGGGGTCAGCTAATGCCCCCTATCCTATCTCCTTGACACTTCTCACGTCTGTCTCCTTCCTTCCATCCCTCCTGCTGCGTCCTGGTGCCGGCCACCTTCCACTCTCACTGGGACCGGCACACCCACCTCCTGCCCGACCTGCAGCCTCCAGTTTCTGCTCCATACTGCCCCCAGAGGAGTTGCTCTAGAGTGCAAACTTTTGGCCTGGCCTGGGTGTCCCATCAGGATAGTGATGTGTTTACCTGAGAAATACCAGCAGAATCGAAGAATGTTAAACTTTCTTTTCTTTTCTTTTTTTTTTAAAGATTTTATTTATTTATTTGAGAGAGAGAGAACACAAGCAGGGGAGAGGCAGAGGAAGAGGGAGAAGCAGGCTCCCAGCTGAGCAGGGAGCTCTATTCGGGACTCGATCCCCAGGACCCTGGGATCATGACCTGAGCCGAAGGCAGACGCTTAACCGACTGAGCCACCCAGATGTCCGAATGCAAACTTTCTTTAATGGTCGTGGGTGTGGAAAGTTACCTTTTGGAGTCCACTAAGCAAGAAACGGTTGCCGGCTCCCGGATGGAGGTATAGGTGGCTTGCAATGTTCCACACTGAGGTGTAAGCTGCTGCTGCTTCCCAAGGAAGGAGGGTTCTTCTGGGCGCAAGAAGCTCCCCCTCCTCCGCCATTCTCAGGAGTCTGGTTCCATTCTGGACCCTCCTGACTGCTCAGGCTGGGTATGTGCCTGCCTGCTTGTCAGGTCCAAGTAATTTGTGCAAAACATACATCCCAGTGCCAATTTCTCAGGCATAGGAGGACCAGGCTTCAGTTTGCTGAGAGTCCTCACTGCAACTCCAAAATCCAGTGCTGACCCCCAGAGAGTCTGGTTGGTCACATTCATGGCCCTGTTCCGTAGGCTACCTTGGCCACGCTGTCTAGAACGAATGCAGACCAAGAGGCCAGCTCTCCTTCTTGTGCTCACAAAGGCCAAACAAAATCACAGGCCTTCTCAGGCCCGGGAAGCAGCCCCTGATCCCAGTGGTTGCATATATAAGAGAAAAAAGGAGGGAAATGGCAGCTCCAGGTTCTTGCTGTTCGAGCTGCAATGAAAGAAGTGATCACAGGACACCTGGGTGGCTCAATTGGTTAATCGCCTGCCTTCAGCTCAGGTCATGATCCCAGGGTCCTGGGATCGAGTCCTGTGTCAGGTTCTCTGCTCGGGGAGTCTGCTTCTCCCTCTGCCTGCCGCTCCCCCTGCTCGTGCGCTTTCTCTCTCTCTCTTAAATAAATAAATAAAATAAAAAAGAAAGAAGTGACCACGAGGCTTTCCTTTTACTCTTGCCTTTTGGTGATCAAGGTTTTCCATAATTTAATGTTTAAAAAGTTACCATTTATGGAGCAAGCCTTTATAGTGGGCCTGTGTTCAGCTCTCTCTATACACTCTCACTGAGTCAGTACAATCCTCCTGCTCTGTCAGAACTGTCACGATCTCTACTTTCTGGTTGGGAAACCTGAGTCCCAACCTGGCTGGTTGGCTTGCCTGAAATCATACAGTTAGCGAAAGCTCCCATCACATAGCATTTTCTTTTGTGATGAATTAGTGTTTTCCACAAATACTTGATGTCCCTCCCTATTGATATCCTTGCTCTCTTAAACTTAGGCCAGAGCATATGACTTGCTTTGGCCAGTGAAATATGAGCAGAAGTAACACGCATGCTGCGTCCGGGTAGAAGCTTTCGAGAGCTGGTGCAGGACTCACATACTCTCTTTTCCCTGCCTCGGCAGTTTTAGAAGCCTGTGGTGAGATGGAGCATTTATCAGCCCAGGTCTCTGACAGCCGACCTTGAGCAGAGACCACTAGTTGATTCAGATGAGCATCAACTATGAGCAAGGAATTTATTTTGTTGTTTTAAGCTCCTGGGATGTTCCCGGTTGTTTCTTACCGTAGCAAAACCTAGCCCGTCTTGACCAATCTCTCCCTCATGTGGGGTCAGAATGGAGAGGCTAGCCATGGGGGCCAAGACCCACTTACCTGAAGCTCTGAGTCCCGCTTACCTACACGGACCAAACCCCTCCCACCTGCCACAATGCACCCCTTCTTCTGCCCCCTTCCTGGCTTCACAACTCCACCTGACCTGGCACCCACTTCCCAATTTGTGTAACACACTTCCTGCTCTTGCCACTCAGACCACAACGCTGAGATGTGGTTTTCTAAAAAACTGGCTAAGCCCGAGCCATCTGAAGAGACTTTCAGCTACTCTTTTGAGGTCACTGTGGCCAAATGCTGATTTCCATATAAGCTGCCAGTATTCCAAGAAGATGTTAGCGGTGACAAATACACACTTTGTTGGGAAATGCTGCACCCTGGACACTGCCTGTGAGGAAATCTTTGCGGAATGAACCAGAAGTTCTGTTGGAAAACGATGATACAGAACAGAGGGCACTGGGTTGGAAGTGCTCCTAGAACAACATTTATTGAGCACCTACTGTGCCTGGCAATCAGAACTCTGCTGTCCCTGTGTCAGGGAACTCAGATGAGACAGACAAGTATGAGCAGAGGGTGATGATGATACAGCACGATATATGAGGCTGGCTGCCTCGTCTAGTCATTTATTCATCTAATGTGTATGTATTGAGTTCTCCTGATATGGTAGGGACTGGGCATTAATTGCAAACCAGACAAGGACCATCTTTGCCCTCCCAAAGTTTGTAGTCTAACAGGCCGAGAGAAATAGACACAGAGTGCTAAGGGAGCATCTAGCCGAGGCAAATAACCTCCTCGGGGCTGGGGGTGTGGTTCTAGGATAACTTTATTAAGAACGTGACTCCAGAAGAGAGTCCTGAAGGATGAGCAGGAAGGAGGCAGCAAAGAAGGGGGAAGGGCATTCCAGGCAGAGGGAACCCTTGAAGCGAGGGCCTGGAAGCATGAATCAGCTTAGCACATTTGCTAAGTGCAAACAGTTTAGTCTGACTAAAGCAGAGAGTTTAAACTAAAGAGGAACAACAGAGAAGGCGAGAGACCAGGCTAACAGGGGCGACATCTCAAAGGGTCTTGGATGCTGGCTTTTGGTGCTTGGACTTAACCTGAAGACAGAAGGAGCCCTTGCAAGAGTTTTGAGCTGGAGTGTTTATTAGTTAGGAAACAGGCTGAGGTACAGTAACAAAAACACTAAACTAACAGTGGCTTAAACAAGATAGACGTTTACTTCTTGCTTATGTAAAAACCCAGATAGGCAAGCCAGAGTGGGCATGGTGGCTCCACAATGGTGAGGGACCCTGGTTCCTTCTGGTTTGTTGCTTTGACATCTTACACAACACACGGCTTCCTTCTTGCGGTCCAAGAGGGCACCTCCGGCTCCCACCATCAATTCTGCATTTCAGGCAGCAGGCAAAAGCACGAGGGATGTGGCAGACTTACCCCTTCCCTGGAAAGGCATAACCCAGGACTTGCCCACATCACTTTCATTCACATTGTACCACCCAGAATTCAGTCGCATGGCCTCGGCTAGCGGCTGGGCTGCTGGGAAATGTAGTTTCTATTCTGGGCAGACATGTGTTTGGCTAAAAGGCAGAGGCTCTATTACTAAACGAAGGATGGAGGCTGGGAAACAACCAGCTGTCTTCAACAGGGAGCGATGATCCTCTTTGCCTTTTGGAAAGATCTCTCTGGGAAAGGGAGAAGGAGGAAGGTCTGGATGGCAAGGGACCAGGGCCAAGGAAATCATCCAAGTGAGAGCTACCGAGGCCTGAACCGAGGCAGAGACATCTGCAGTGGAGGAAGTGGACAGAGGCTTAGGAGAGAGTTGGAGGTTGAACGGACCAGGACACAGGGACCAACTGTACTTAGACACACATCTAATTCACTGTACTTAGCACAGGGCTGTGACCAGCATATAGTAAGTGCTTATGAGAGCGTGAATGTACGAGGTGAGAGCAGGAGCCAAGGACAACAAGAGTAATAATAAAGCCTCCTGGAACTAACTTGACAGAGGAGTATCAACACTTAAAGGTAAATATCAAATATTTTTTTTTTTTTTTTAGAAAAATAACTGCTACCCACTGGTCCTCCAGCTGGTTCCGAAACTTTCAGTCATTTTAGTTATTAATGCAGTCTCTTCTTTTGGGCATTAACTTGGTCTTTCTAATTCCTCCCTCCTCCTTCCTTCCTTCCTTCCCTCCCTCTTTCCTCTTCCTCTTCCTCCCCTTCCTCCTCCTCTTTCTTCTCTCTCCCTCCTTCCTCCTTTCTTTATCCTTTTTTTGCCTATTTTCAAATATTAATCTCGTACTGGACTCCAAGTCCCAGCAGACAGGACTTGTGGTGAGAGGGGAGGTGGTCATGGTCTGCCCTCTCCTCTCTGCCCTCTGGTGGGGAGGAATAGAAGGAAAACTTAGGTGTCCCCTGCTGACCCTTGGCGGGCCCCTTCTTCACAGCTTGTAAGGGGGCTGATTTCCTGTCGTCACAGCTGCTCAGCTCATTGTCTATAGACATGGAGTGTGGGGCTGGGCCCTGCACAGGCCATGCTGAGAAAGGACTCGGTGCCAAAGTGCTCTCCTCCGCTGGTGGCCTCAGGCTCACCACTTTGCCCCCAGCAGGCCTGCTGCGCCCATCACATCTACCCTGTGTGGCCCCAATCCCGGAGCCTATGGACAAGGTCTCTCAGAAAGCTTACTCTACAGACACTCCTTCTCACCCACTGGCCACCCAGTCACACCCTCGGCCTTCTCTCTCGGGTGCCCTTTGCCCTACTTCAGTTAGCACCGAGGCGGATCAGAAGTACAGTGGCTTCAGCTGACACCCACGGGAATGTGAGGCCATTCCCCCCATTGGCACCCCAAACTTGAAGAATACTTCTCTGGACTCTGCTCCACTTGTCCTGTGCTGTGTACTAGACCACCCCGAACTTCGTGGCATAAACAACCACGAATTTTACCATCCTCGCAGATTCTGTGGGCCAGGAATTTGAAAGGATGCAGGGGGCATGGCTGGACTCTGATGGAGGTAGGCAGCCTCCGAGATGCCTCCCAGGACTCATGCCCTTGTGTGTTCGTCCACTCTCACTCTGTATCAAGGTGGGTCTCTGTGGCCAGTCAAATATGGCAGAAGGGATCATATGTCACTTTTGAGGCTAGGTTATAAAAGATATTGTGGTTTCTGCCTTTCTGTCTTTTGGATCGCTTGGGGGGAAGCCAGCTGCCGTGTCATTAGGACCCTCATCCATGGAGAGGCCAGCCTGGAGAGGAAGAGAGGCCTCCCACCAGTGGCCATGTGAGGGAGCTTGGACATGGCCATGGCTCCTCTGGCCCTAGGGAAAGTCTAAGACGACTGCAGCCCTTGGCTGACAGCCAGACTGCGACTCTGTGAGACAACATGAGCCAGAACCACCCAAGTATGCTGCTCTCGGATTCCCGGCTGTCAGAAACTGTGGCAGAGGATGACTGTTTATTGTTTGAAGTTGTTACACTTTGGAGTCATTTGTTATGCGGCATTAGGTAGCTGATACACTGCTCCAGGATGTCTGTGCCCTGAGCTGAGAGGACTCAAATGGTGGGGGGCTGGGATCTCTTGGAGGCTGCTTCATTCGGGTGGCTGGAGCCTTAGCTGGGATGGCTCAAAGGCCCTGTCGGCCTTGTCACCTGGAGGGTTGGCATGTGGCCTGTCGACGTGGCGTGGCTTCTCATGGCGTAGTAGCTGGGCCATGAGAAGGAGTGTCTGTAGAGTAAGCTTTCTGAGAGATCTTTTGGCCTTGCCGCCAAGGCAAGCAGGGTAATTTCCACTGTATTCTGTTGTCACAGGTGAGTCACCAAGGCCAGTCCAGATTCCAGAGGATGGGATTTAACTGGTTCTCTTGATGGAGGAGTGATAAGGTCACATTGCAGAAGAACAAGTGGGATGGGAGATATGATGGCCATCCTTGCAAAATACAGCTGGGGCCCTGCCTCAGGGGAGGAGCCAGTCCATTGGTCTGCCCCTCAGGAGAGAGGGATACGGGCTTTTTACTGGCAACACGCCTCCAACACCTTTGGAAGAGTGCTGGTTCTGCTGAAGTGGCGCTTCCTATCAAGCCCTGGGAGGAGCCAGTCATCCTCTGAGCTTGGAAGGTAGAGCAGTGCATGCCTTTTCTTCTCAACTCTGGATTCTGGGGCTCATTTCCCTTTCTGGATAAACAAGGAAGGTCCCAGCGGGCACCTTCTCCCACCAAGGCCCACCACCCTCTCCCTACCAGCTACAGTGCTAACCAGTTTCCCTCATTCAGTCCTGTACTCATCTACTAGCTGAGAATTAGGACTTCCTGCTTTTGCAGAGCAGGAAGTAATCTGACCAAGGTCACATAGCAGGAAGTGGTAGAGCAGGGACTTGGCCCCCTGACCCCAAAGTCCAGGCTCTAGGGCCCTGGGATTCCAGAAAGCCTACCGGGCATCGGCCATCGGAGCCTTAGCCCTGGTCTCCTCGGGGCCCTGCTGAGGGCGAGGCCAGTGTGAGCAGTGTGAGGGGGAGGGGATGGACTCTGCCAGAGGGTTTGGGCTAGTTGTCAGGTGTGCTGTTGGGTGAAAGGGCAGAAGAAACAAGTAAAGGAATAATCCATTTTTACCTTCTTTTCAGGCCTGTCCCCAGTTAGTGAGTTTTCCAGGGGCCAGAGGGTGACCTCCAGGTGACAGCCTTGGACTCACTACCCCTCTGCATTTGTAGGACTGAAACCCCCTCTCTGTCCTGGAGCCTCTGGTCGGAGAGCCCTCTGAGCAACTGGGACCCATGGATGCTGGGTCTCGGAGTGATTTCCGGCCCCAGTGAACATGTCTCTGGCCAGTGTCCAGCTTGCCTGGCCCCTCCTTTCCCTGTGACCCCTACTTCCCATCCTGCCACACCTCCAGATCCCAGAATGGGACAGTTCCCAGCGCCTACTGCCTGCCAGACACTGAGCTCATGTTGGGGATCCAGAAATAAGTGAGATACAGCCTCTGTCCTCGAGGAGGTCACAGTCTAGCGGGAGGAGAAACGTGAAGTGTTAACTGCCCGGTGTCAGGTCAAGGGCACGTTGAATAAGGGTAGGCATCACAAAGGTGAGAGGTGCAAACTCAATGATAAAAAGCAACAACATGGATGAATCTCTGGATCATCATGCAGAACAAAAGAGTCCAGACTGTATGATCCCATCTTTATAAAGCTCTAGGCCAGGTTTATAAAGAGATATAAGTAAGATCAGTAGTCGCTTGGGGTGGGGGTGGGGTGGCTGGGACGAGGCAGGAGGTGATGGATGTCCTGCAGTGTTCTGAGGATGAGGAATAGTCTGAGGTGGTGAAAATGTTCTAAACCTTGATAGGAGTGTGGGTCACATGAGAATATTTGCTTGTTTAGCTGAGCGGTTCGCCTAAGATCTGTGAGTTTCATCATGTGTAGATTATACCTGTGGTGGGCAGCATTCAAAATAGCCCCGGGGACCCTTGCCTCCTGGTGTGCATGCCCTAATGCAAACCCTGTCCCCTAGATGGTGTCAGGTTGGTCTCTGTGGCCTGTAGAATATGGCAGAAGGGATGGTGAGTCCCTGCTGAGATTGGGGTATAAAAGACTTTGCTGTTCCATCTTTGTCTCTCTCTCATGGCTTGTTCTGGAAGAGGCCATGTGCTGAGCATCTCTATGGAGAAGGGCGTGTGGCAGAGGAATTGAAGCCTCCTGCCAAGAGCGATGTGCGCGAGCTTACGGTAAGGGGGTCCTTCCGTCCCAGTTAAAGCCTTCAGGTGTCTGCAGCCCTGGCTCGCTGCTTGACCACAAACTCATGAGAGACTCTGAACTAAGCTGCCTCCCGATTCTGCCTCTCAGAAGTTGTGTGGGATAATAAATGCTTATTGCTTTAAACCATGACGTTTTGGGAGTTATTTGTTCTGCAGCTATAAATGATGAATACGGTATTTCAATAAACTAAACATGTGAGGAAAACAGCTTCTAAGTGCTCTTGGCCCAGCTGGCTTTCCCGGGGACTTTCAAGCGCTTTCTGTGACTCAGACTTCTGGGCTCAGTCTCCGGAACAGGGAGATGAGTGGCCTGGAGCTCTGTCTAGACATCAGGAGTTGGCGTCTTCAACATAGCTACAGCTTCTACCCACCCACCGCACCAGCCCTGAAACACCTGCACCCAGCGCCCCGCCCCCCACACCTGCCATGGGGAGAAGACCCCAGAACTGCTCCTCCATCCCCCTCCCACACCCCGGCCTCATGCCCAGGTGTACCTGCAGGAATCCACACAGGGCTCTGAAGCTAATCACAGCTACTATTTTTGGAACACTTTTTGTGTGTCAGGTGATATGCAAAGTGCCTGGCGTGCATCTTTTAATTTTCTCTTCCCACCATATTAGGTATTTCTAAACCCATTTTACAGCAGAAAAAACTGAGCTTGCCGCCCTGAAGCTAGCTGCCCGGGTCCTAGAGCTACTAGGGCGTGGCTGCTCTAGACTTCAATCCAGATTTGTCTAGTTCCCCTCACTGAGAGGCCGGAAAGCAGCAAACCCCAGACCTGAAAATATTTTTCTTATCTACTCCCTGTGAGAAAAAACCCATGTGCATTCTTCTGTCAGAGAAAAGGCCACAATCTCAGTCCAGATTCCCCAGGGCAATGATATAAAGAGACGGGGGCGATGGTGATATCCCAGCGCCAAGAATCTCAGAGATCACAGAAGTCACAGAGGGAACTGAGATCCAGAGAGGGAAGCGACTTTTCCAAGGACTCCAGCCCTGTGCTCTCTGTACGGCACTGTCCTGTCTCTGCCAGACAGAGGGGAATGGTCACTGTGTGGGAGAAGCGTAATAGGGTAGAGGAGGGCTTTGGGGGAGGGGAATGAGAGAGAAAGGGAAGCCAAAGGTAACAATGGCAAAATTGAGGTCTGCTTACTTTGTCTTGGGTCAACCCCGCAATGGCTAGGGGCTCTGTGAATCAGCATCACAGATGGTCCCATTGAGAGCCTCGGAAGCCCCAGAGGACATCACAGAACAGCTCTGAGAACGTGCCTGGCTTGTGGCAGGACCTGCTGAAAAGCACTGTGTTACTCATTTGCTCTGACATTAGATTGCCCTATTCATTCATTCATTCATTCATTCATTCCATGAGTATTTGTTGACCATCTGCTATCTGCTAAGTACTGTTTTAGGAGCATGGGATATTTTAGTGAACACAAGATCCTCGTCCTTATGAAGTTCACCATACATAGACAATATATAAATTCCAACGTATCTTAGAAAGTGAAAAGTGCTGTAAAAGAAGAAAAAGTAAAGAGGGGGTAGGACCTGAGAGTGAAGTCAAAACAGTGCATATGGAGGGGGTGGGTTGACATCTTTATAAGGTGGATTGCGTCGGCCTCCCTGAGGAAGTTTCTTTTGATCGAAGACTTGAAGGAGGTGAGGTGTGCCATATCCAAGTGAGCCCCACGGACAGCTGGACAAAGCACATTCCTGGCAAAATACACACTGATATACTAGGGGTAAAGGGAAATTAGGTCTGCAACTTACTCTCACACAATTCAGAAAAAAATAAATTATACGGACATGTAGGTACAGATACACAATATGCATGTGTATGGACACATATATAAATATACATGAGAAAAAGAATGATACAAATAGTGTTAAAATGTTAATATTTGGGGATCTGGGTGAAGGGTATGTACTATTTTTAGAATTTTTCTGTATGAATTTTTAAAATAAAATATTGTTTTAAAGGATTTATATTCTTTTTGGGGGGGGGATTTCATTTTATTTATTTGGGTGGCTCTGGACCCAGACCCGGCCAGTCAGAGGCAAAGCCGAGGAGACGGTCCTGGGGTCCAGGGCTGGTGGTGGGGTAAGAGCCCGCCTGAGGAGGAAACCAGTCCCGAGGAAGGCAGAGCCGAGACCTGACGCGAAGTCTGCATCTGAAGTTTTACCCTCCAGTGACTTCGGTACGTGAGGCAAAAAGAAATTCCCTTTCTGCTTGAGCCAGATTTTTTCTTAGTCGCAACAAAAAATGTGTTGACTGCTCCCAAGTGTCGGGGACAGCCTCTCTGAGGAAAGGACGTTTACGCAGGGACGTGGAGGATGAGCAGCCGTGGCGCAGGTGAAGAGGTGGGGAAAATGTTCCAGGCTGAGGGACCTGCGAGCGGGAAGGCCCCAGGAAAGGAAAGGGCAAAGCAGGTTGGAGGAGCCATGGGACAGTGGGCATGGTGGGGGCAGAGAGAGTGAGGAGCTGGGTCCCTCACGGAGGGCCTCACAGGCGTTTTCAAGGGTCCAGGACTTGATCCCATTAGCAACCAGGATAGTCTGGCAGTGTTTGAAATAGGGACTGACTTAATTTGCATTTTGACATTATTTGCATTTTAATAACACTCTGGGGGCTGTGTGGGGCCTAGATTGACAGGAGGGAAGAGTAGCACAGGGGATTACTTGGAAAATTATTGCAGACCTCCAGGCTAGAGATGATGGGCACGACTCAGAGTTGGGGCAGTGGGCAGGACAGAGACTGGATGGCTTTGGGGGCACCTAGTCTCCCAAGATGGCCCCAATGAACCAGCCTCATCCCACATTGAATCTGGGTCAGCTTGGTGACCGATTTTAGCCAATAGAAAGCAGAGGAAGTGACACTGTGCCTTTCAAGGGCAGGAGGCCTGGTGTCCATGTCATTAAGGATGCTGCTATGTGACCTCTGTGAAGGAGCCTGCCCAAAGGACCCAGAGTCTCTCTCAGACTCCAGGAGGGACTAGAAGCCTCTGGCTCCCTCTAGAGTGGATTCCATTGACCGTGGCTCTGACCTATCACCTGAGCACAGTCTCTGTGTCTCTGATTGGTGCGTTCGCTGGAGGCCTAAGGCTGTGGGGATGTTTAGTCAGCAGCGGGGGAGGGGAGCAGAGTGCCCTGAGGTACAGACATGGCTGCCTGGCTCCACTCTTCCTGGGGGTGAGTGAGCAGTTTTCCAGAGGAGAACATGACTACTACAGTAATTTAGAAAGAGGCCCAGCTTGGGTCAGGCTTGCATGACTCAGTGCTCAGCACATGGGCCTCGGTCCCAATTTCTTGGGGAATGGAATGGAATTCCACCCCCTCACACTGGGCTGACTCTCCCTGAGCCTCTGACCGCTGCTGGGTGTCCCTCAGCCCAGGTCCCCAGACAAACCTCCCTGTGGGGCTGCTTCTCCCACTCTGCCCCAGCAATGTCCTTCTGATACATTTCTGGATTTTCTCCTCTGGCCTCCTGCACCCCTGACTCAGGGTAATAATACTAACTGCTACCACTTAGGATGCATTTGTGAATGTATGTGCCAGGCACTAGGCAAAAGCTTTTACACACTCGTGAATTCCTTACACCAGTTCTAGGAAGTAGGCATTCTTGTGCCCATTTCACAGATGAATAAAGGGGGTATTCACATAGGATAAGTAAGTTTGCTAAGGTCACACAGCCAGGAGATGGACTGAAGCTTATCCACCCCTGAAATGTGTTCTCTTGTTATCCAGAGACAGTACAGCCGTTCAGCCCGGGTTGGTTTTTGCCCCATCCTACCTCTCGGGATGAGAACCCGATGCTCTTCTTTCAAGAGTACTCAGCTTTGACCTCTTTGCCGGCTGTGCTTCAAGTTCGTTGAAGCAGGGGTTCTCAAAGTGTGGTCCCTGGGCCAGTAGCCTCAGCAGGCCCTGGGAACTTGTCAGAAATGCATACTGTCGAGCCCATCTCAGACTTACCGAATCTGAAACTCTGGGGCGAGGCCCAGACATTTGTTCGAACAAGGCCTCCAGGTAATCGTGATGCGCATCCATCTGAGAGCTACCGGAGAAGGCGGGGGAGGCCACAGCCTTTTCCGTCCCCTCCCAGTGGCTCCGGGGACAGCAGCTGGAGAAAGGGAGAATTTTCAGCCGAGTAGTTTTTATTTGGCTGTTATTGTTTTCCTATCACATTTGTCAGAAATGACTCAGGTCCGGCTTGAGAGAGGGTGTGTGAATTCCTTAATTGTCACACACTATTACTATTTTTTCACATTTGTGTTCAGCCTAAAAGAGAGTGAAAATAAACGTAAAGAGATCCAAACTACCAAATTCAGCCTCTCAACACCTTGTCTGTCTAGGGAAGGGGTGTGACGATAATCCCATCTTCAGTCAACACACTCGAGCTTCTGTGTCAGGGGACACAGACACCTCACTAATAACTAGAATTCTGGGTTCCCAGGGTTGGGGTCCAAAGTCTGTTCCCACATGACCCAGGGCTACACTGTTCCAATTTCCTCACTGTACAGCCTTGAGTTGGAGTCAGGCTCTGCCATCTGTCAGCTGTGTGGTCTTGGGAAAATCACTTGGCCTCTCTGGGCCTCAGATTCCTCCATCCATGAAATGAGAGTAATAATTCTCACCTTGCAGGCTTGTGGTGAAGTTGGAGGAAATGTATGTAGCCTAGTGGTGCCACACACACGCTGTGTGACCTTGAGGAGTTTAGCATCTCCTGCATGTCACCTCCCCTCTACTACCAACAAGCACACACCGTATAGGGCGGCTGCGAGGTTAGGGGTTATAACCATCTTACCACAAGGCCTCGTGAGGGCAAGTACTCTGGCAATGTCAGCTATTATTGTCATTAAGCGCATAATACCATGCCCGGGGCCTAGAAGATGCTCAATCCATGGCGACTACTGGTATTATGCATTTCCATCCTCAACTTGAAGACAGCTCTGACCTTACTTCCAGCTTCTGCTTCCTTGCTTCAGAGTCTCCATAGCACTGATGCCTCCTGGGAGTTTGCAGTTTGTGCCCTTTCTGCCAGTTCATCTTGTGTCTGACTCTCAGTTCCAGCCTCTCTTGGGTCTCCTGTTGTTTGCTCTTGGCCTGGTCTTTGCCTTCTTTGTTCTGGCTTCCTGCCCCATTCCCGGGGCCAATTTCATAGGCATCAAATTTGCCAGACCAGAGTTGTTAAGTCCCAGCTCTGTTACTCACTAGCCGTGTGACCTTAGACAAAGGATTTAACCCCAATTTTCTCATCTGTAACATGGGACTAATAGGGGCGCCTGGGTGGCTCAGTCAGTTAAGCGTCTGCCTTCGGCTCAGATCATGATCTCAGCGTCCTGGGATCCAGTCCACTTGGCTCCCTGTTCAGTGGGGAGCCTGCTTCTCCTTCTCCTTCTGCCTCTCCCCTTGCCCCTCCTCCCTGCCCGTGTTCTCTCTCTTGCTCTGCTCTCTCTCTCTTAAATAAATAAAATATTTTCTTTTTTTTTTTTTTAAGATTTTATTTATTTGAGAGAGAGAATGAGAGACAGAGAGCATGAGAGAAAGGAGGGTCAGAGGGAGAAGCAGACTCCTTGCTGAGCAGGGAGCCCGATGCGGGACTCGATCCCGGGACTCCAGGATCATGACCTGAGCCGAAGGCAGTCGCCCAACCAACTGAGCCACCCAGGCGCCCCTAAATAAAATATTTTCTTAAAAAATATTTTATTTATTTATTTTTTCAGGAGAGAGAGAGAGAAGGAGAAAGAGAGTGAGAGAGCGAGTATGGGGGGAGGGGCAGAGGGAGAAGCCGACTCCCCGCTGAGCAAGGAGCCCCATGCGGGACTCGATGCCAGGACCCTGGGATCATGACCTGAGCCAAAGGCAGACGCTCAACCAACTGAGCCACCCAGGCGTCCCGCTTTGTGAGTTTTGACCTTTTATTTTCCTCAGCCAAGCCTAAACTGAGCTGATGTCCAATCCCGTGAAGCCCTGGGAAGCCTGAATGAAATGATGAACCAGAAAGTATTTTGTAAACTCTCCAGTTCTCTACACACGTAAGGCATTTATATTTTTGCGGTGGTTGTGACTGTAATTATGATTGGTTTAGGAAGAATGGGTTGAAATTGCCTGACACGATCCTGGCCAGAGATGAGAGGCTCTTTGTTCTGCTTCAGCAGCGTGTTTCTGAGGGCTATGCATGGGTAAGAGCGGTACCGGAGACTGTCAGGAGAGGAGTCACCAGCCTCTGGTCTGGATGCCAGCAGGATGACTGCGTGACTTTTGTTGAGCTGGGGCCCAAACGCTCAGGCACCGGTTGGCAGGTAAGCATAAAGGCTGAATTGGGACGGATGGGTTTAAATCTGGGCTCCCCCTTTACTTGCTATGTAACCCTGGGCAGGTTACCGAACTTCTCTGAGTTTCAGATTCGTCATCTCTAAAATGGGAACAATTATAGCCCCTATGACATAGGGTTGTCATGGAGATTCAGTGACATCACATCCCCAGGAGGGAAAAAGATAAATCTGTATGCAGTGCAGCGTTACAGATTTTTCTGCTCTGACTACTAACCCTTGACAAATTACAAATGTACAGAGTAGATTCAGGCTTGTTCCTTCTTACCTTTTTTGATTCATTCAGTAAGAATACTGAATGGGCCCCACTATGCACTTAACTATGTACCAGGTGATGAAAAAAGCTAGTGAGGTGGACTTAGACCATGGCATCCAAGCTAGCTCAAAAAGTAATTTAAAAAAATAGAACCAGTTTTTTTGAGTGCCCCTACTCTTCTCTTACTGTCATCTTTTTCTTGAGGGCTCCCTTTGAGGTTTCTGCCATAGCTATGTCGGTCTACCCCCTCCTAATCAGTAGATGTTTAGTCTCAGGAAGACCTCAGTCATAATTCATATTATGGTGCAAATGACTACAAATCTCTGAAAGCATGGACCTGCCAGGATCTGCAATGACCCATCCTGTAAAGCGGACTGCCCCTGAAAGGGTGCTCCAATGCATAGAAAGCAAGAAGTTACCAGGCAGAAGGGCCTAGAGAATTCATTCAGTCTGAACCCTCTCAGTTCACAGTGGGGAAACCAAGCCAGGCAGAGGGAACCTTGGTCGAAGCAGGATGACCCAACCAAGGACACCCAGCGGTCATGTGGCCAGGCTGAGTGGGGAGCAGAAAATGGATCTTCACCATATATATGCTAAACACCTTCCGATTAGGTTGCGCACAATGCCCTAGGGAGATACTGAGGCAGGACAAGAAGTGCCTCGGGCTTCCAAGAAGCCTACAGCCTGACAGAGAACATAAATACATATGTTAGACTAAAGAGCTCTTTGGCCCCACGGATTTGAAATGCTGCCCGCATTACCTATCAAATTCTCCAATATGCATGAGATTATTCTAGATTCTGTTCTGTTTTACTGCCGTCGTCTCTTTCTGCAGAGCACCATGATGTTTTAAAGACCATAGCTTTATAAATTTTTTTTTTTTAAAGATTTTATTTATTTGACAGAGAGAGACGCAGCGAAAGAGGGAACACAAGCAGGGGGAGCGGGAGAGGGAGAAGCAGGCTTCCCATGGAGCAGGGAGCCCGATGTGGGACTCAATCCCAGGACCCTGGGATCATGACCTGAGCCGAAGGCAGACGCTTAACGACTGAGCCACCCAGGCGCCCCTAAAATATTTTGATATCTGGTCGAAGAAATCCTCTTTCTTTCTTCTTCTTCTTTTTTTTTTTCAAAGATGTCTTAGCTATTCATGTACAATCACTGTTTCAGATGAACTTTTGGATTAGCTTTTGAGTAACACACGTACTGAATCTTCTTCAGCCAGGCAGTGGGCACTCTGAGGAGTCAGGCACTCAGTTCCTGCCCTTGGGAGCTCACAAAATAGCTGGGAAGTGTAACCAAACAAGAGGTGTAAAGCAACAACAGGAATCTCATGCTCTGGGTAACAAGAGCCAAACGAGTGAGGAGTCCACACAGATATATCCGCTGTGAGTTCCATTGTCCCTCCAGGCTAGGAAAGTCATGGGATGCTCGACAGGGAAGGTGACATTATACTGTACTTTGATAGGTGAGCAGGAGGAGTTTGTCAGGTGTAGAAGAGAAAAAATGCTTTGAGTTGAGGAAGTCAGAGAATGCACCTTGGAGGAGACATTTTATTTGAAGGTGAGTAGGAGTTTGCCCCATTCAGAAGGTGGGATGAAGGGAAAGATTGCCCTGAGCTGGGAAAGTCACATCTCTGAAGACATTTTAGCTGGGTTTTGAGTTGGAGGAATCAGAGAAGATGCTGGGAGAGGTAATTAAATAAGAAGGATTTTATTAGAAAAGTAACAGAAGGAGATGACATTTGACATGGGCTTTGAGGTATGGAATGAGCAGATCACCAGAGTAGAGGTGAGAGGCACCCGGGAGAGGAGGTAGTCAGAGATTTCCCAGAGCAATCAGGAAACCTCCTGGCTTCCTGCCCGCTCGCTAAGATGCAAGATCCAGGACCTAAACTTCCCAGCGTGTAGGCGCTCGGGATTCTGAGGCGGCGGCTCTGCAGGTCCCACTTCACGGTGTGGGGTAGCGGTGGAGCCCGCCGGGCTGGGAGGATTGAAGCTTGCTCAGGTTTGCCGAGCAGGGTGGCAGAGCTGAATGCTTTATGTCGGAATCGACCAATGGGGTGGCGGCACCCGGTTGCCAGGGCTACGGAGCGGGGAGGGGCCTGGGCGTCAGGGGCGGGGCCCGGGCGGGGCTTATATAAGCGGGCGGCAGGCGGCAGGCGGGGCGTGGGGTCGGTGGCTGCTGGGCGGGCGGGGCGCAGGCCGCGGGGCCCGAGCCGGGGGGAGCGGGCGAGCGGAGGCGCCGAGGATCCGATTCACTCGCTGGGGAGACCTATGGGCCGAAGCCGTGTAAATGCGTTTTAAGGCGAGTGCGGGGAGTGGCTCGGGGAGCCTCCGGGGGCAGGCGCCCTCGGCTCCAGTGCTGACCTGCCCCCGGCCCCCTTGCCTCCTCTCAGCAGGGGCCTCGGCTCCGCAACTGCCACTCCTCCTTGGGGTGTTGCACAAGTTTCGAGGTCACCGGCGACCCCCCCTAGCAGCGCGCCTGGCTCTGGCCCCCGCGAAGGAGGACGGGGCTTGGTAAGGGGGTGTGGGGGGCGGGTCCTCGGCCCTGCACTCGGGAAGGCTCACCCGGGCAGAACCTCAGCCTTCGGTTCCCGCCCGGGAGCCCACGACCCCTACCCACCATGTGGCCCCATGCACGCTTAGAATCCTAGCACGTCAGGACCTGCCCCCCCCCCATTTACAAACGGTGAAACTGAGGCTCGGAGAGGGGACAGGGCGTACCCAAGGTCACGGAGCGGGGGCGGACTCGAACCTAAACTCCTGCTCTGGGGCTGAGACTCCTTGGTGGGGCCACTCCCAGCCTCTTTAGTTGGGCGTGGTCAAGACTGAGGGTCCCCTGAAAACTTCCCCACCCGAGCTTCTTGGCTTTCCTGCTCCCTCTCGTTCTTTCCCTTTTTGCTAAAACCCGAATTTCATAACTGGAAAGGATCTCCAAAATAATCCATCCATTTTACAGATGGGGAAACTGAGGCTCGGAGAGGCAGTGACATCTTAGGCATGTTATGCCTTGTCCCAGTCAGGATTCCTGGTCGTCCCCACCCTTCCCAGGGGACCTAAACTCCGCAGGCTTGTGCTGGCGGTGGGGTGTGTCAGCACTGGGCGCCCCGGCTTGGGGAGGTCAGAGGGGTAGCGGAGGGCAGCCCCCTCAGCGGGCCCCCTCACTTTACCAACCCCCTTCCCCCTGCAGTGTGTTGCATACTTTCTAAGGCGGCCTGGCGGTGGCTTCATCCAGCCCATCGGCTCCTCCTCCTCGGCATGGCTGGCTACTTGAGCAAAACAGACTTTGTGATGGTGGAGGAGGGCTTCAGCACCCGAGAACTGTTGGAGGAGCTCACTCTGGGGGCCTCACAGGCCACCGCGGTGAGGGACTGGGAGTGGGGGTGGGTCTTTTGTTCCCTGTGCAGGCCCAGCTGCCTTCTCTGGAAGGACCCCTGTGGCCCTCATCTTCCTTCATATTTGGCGTTCAGTCCTTGCTGTTGGCCAGAGACGGGCTCAGTTGACCCCCATTTCCTTGTTTTTGCCCCAAACTTTGTTCTTCCTGCCTGCCCTGCCCTGATGAACAGCACCACCACTATCTACCCAGCCCTCTGGTCAGAAACCTGGGAGTCCGGCTTCCCCTTGTCATCAGGGCACCACCAAGCTCCTTACGCCACCCGCCGGGGTGCTCTGCCCGGCCCTGGCTTTGTAGTTCAGACCTCATCTCTCTAGAGGCCCACTGACCTTCTCCCTGCCTCATCCCACCGGCTCCGACTCCATCACAGCCATGCTCAAGCTCAGAATTGTCTGGCGGTCCTCCACCGCCTGCAGGGTCAAGCCCGAGCTCTGCCTTCACAGCCCCGCTCCCGGCTTTGCCCACAGTGGACCATGCTCCGTGGGAGCCGACCAAACGACCGCTCTGTTTCCCAATGACACCATGTGCTGTTATCACCCCTCTGCCCAGGCTATTCCCTCTGCCTGGAATGCCCTTCTGCCGGCCTCTCTCGCCCTTACCTATTTCTGTCCTTCCTCATTACTCATCAGTGTCACTTTGTCCTAATCTCCCAGGCCGATTTTGTATTTCCTTTTCTCTGTGGCCTCCACTGCCTTGTGGAGGAACTCCCGCGGAGCATTTATTGAATGGGCCTGTCATTGCTCAAAGCGTTGGCTGTCTTCAAGACCCAAGCCCCTTCAGGGCTGGAACCCTGTCTGGTCAGCTCTATCCCTTAACATCATGTCAGACACCAAGTGGGCTTCAGTAAAAAGAAGTGTAGCATAAAAGGGAAACAGTTCCAGCGAGGTTTGAAGTAATGCTGTCTCACCCAGAGCCTCGTACATGTTTTGCCCTCAGCAAATCTGTGATGACCGGTTGCTCACGGGCATGGGTCGCAGTGGCGGTGGGACTCACGCAAGGCTTCCGCGAGCGCCTACGTGTGGAAGGCTGTGGGCTGCAGGCCATAGCTTTGGCCTGCAAGGAATCTATCTTTTTCTGGAGAAGATGAATGTATATAAAGTTCCGATACTTTGAAAGCATGTGCAAAATGCAGTGAAAGCATTAAAGGCAGAGTTAACGGCCTTATTGTTTGGGGGAGGTGAAACTTGAAGGTAGACTGGGAATTTGCCAGACCCGAGTGGGGGCAAGGGGATTCTGCGCGAAGGGCATGGTGGCAGCAAGAGCTTGGAGGTGGGGAAACGCAGCAGCGTGGGGCTGGAGCTGGAGCTGCGGTGAGTGGAGGAGGGGCGGGAGCCAGATCACAGAACCCCGAATGCAGGCCTTCTGTGCAGAGGATTGTAGAGCCGGGTGGCTTGGTGGCCAGAGCCGGGCCTGGGGCAGGTTCGCCGGGAGGACGGCAGATGGCACGCACCAGGAGGGAGCCGAGCGAGGGTCTCACATTCACTCTTCTCGCGCAGGGTGACGTCGCTGCCTTCTTCGTGGCCGACCTGGGTGCTGTGGTGAGGAAGCACGTCTGCTTCCTGAAGCGCCTGCCTCGAGTCCGGCCCTTTTACACGGTCAAGTGCAACAGCAGCCCCGGTGTGCTGAAGGTCCTGGCCGAGCTGGGCCTGGGCTTCAGCTGTGCCAACAAGGTGAGCCCCTGCCCCCCGCCAGCACAATGGCCCTCGCTGCCTGCTCAGCGTGCACGAGGTTGGGGTGCTGCCTGCGGGCCCTGGGGAAGCAGGGGTGACGTGCCATTGGCCCCTGCCCCCTGGGACGGGCCACCCACTTGGGAGGGGGCTTGAAGGGATGAGGGAGGGAGAAACAAGCATGGAAGTTCTAAACGGGAAGCCGTGTGTGTCTCTGGGTAGGTGGGTCACCTTTTTAATGGAGATTTTCAAGCTTCTTGGCATAGAGCTATACATGGTATTCTTCTAATGAAAACAAGACAAAACAACAAAAATACCTTCTTATCATTGTTTTTTTTTCTTTTATAGTCTTAGTAATGTGTGACAGTACATTTTCTCAACTAATCCTTTGAGAATTCTGTTGTGTTGCCAATTTTTCTGCCTTTCTAATGAGATTAATGCTGTTGACTTAATTCCCCTCCTGCTCTCTCTAGATTTACTTTGCTTATTTACTGTCGTTCTCTAGTCGTTGAACTCCAGTGTGCGGGTCAGTGTATAACTAGGTTGACAATACAGTGTTGAGTAAGACAGCCTCTGCCGTCTTGGAGTTGAATGCTTCGCTCATCTATTTTCTTCCTGTTCTTAGTTGATGAAAGGCTTCAAGCTTACAAAGTTTCCTCAGAGTACCGCTTTGGACATATTTATTCATTCAGCAAACCTTTTTTGAGCACCTACCAGGGGGCACGTTCTATTCCAGGTGGGGATTTAGCAAGTGAACAAACCAAACCAAGTCAAACAAAAAAGGCTCTTCTTTCAGAGAACTTGCTTTCTAAAAACCAAATAAGTTAAACAATGAAAATCTATATTATTTTAGATGGTCAATGGTAGGGAGAAAGTTAAAGTGGGGAAGGGAAGTAGGAAATGTTGGGAAGGAGGATTCTACTTTTATGTAGTCTGGCCAGGGAAAGCTTTGCTGAAATTTGAATACAGACCCGAAGGAAGCAAAGGATCAAGCCAGGTGGATAACTAGGGGAAGAGCTTCCAGGCAGAGGGCACAGCAAGTGCAAAGGCCCTGAGGTGAGAACAAACCTGGTGGGCGTTGCTTTGTGATATTGTCATTACTATTATTTTTTTAATGGTTAGTAATGATTGCTTTGAGGGGAACTCCTTTCAAATCCAGGTCAACAGCATGGTTGAGTGTTGTGAGGAGGATTCTAGAAAGGGACCCTGGAGGAGAAAGGAGGAGAGCTAGCCTGGGCAGGATGACAGGGGTGGAGGGATTCTGGGTGGGAAAGAGGTGTGCACCATGGTGGGATGGTGAGAACAAGCAGGTTAACCTTTCTCAAAGACGACGTTAACGCTCTTAGTTATAGGTGAGTCTCTCCCCATTGTCACCTCAAAACCCCCTTGCATTAGCCCTTGCTTTGCACACCTAGATTCATGTGTGTCTCACATCAAGCCCGTGAGGTGCGTAGGGAGAGAGATGGCCATTTTACAGTCGAGGAGACTGGGGGCCAACCGCGCGCAGCTTGCTGGTAGCAGAGCCTGGACGTCCCCCTGCGGGCATGCCGGGGCTCGGCTCTGGGAGAAGAGGGAGGGGCTCCTTTTCCAGCCTTCTTGGTCTAGGGGTGAAGAACAGGACTCAAACCCCCTGACTAGTCCTGTGTGTCTGGAAACCCAGAGGTGGGGCCCTGTGCTTGGCCGTCTGGCCTCAGGGCTGGCCTCCAAAGAGCAGAGTTAGAGGGTGGTAAGGGCTTAGACCTTGAAGTCCGCAGGGATGTTAAAAGCATGTACTGTTGCTGAGTGCTTCTGTCCTGCCAGGCACTTTGCCGATCGTTTTCTGTATATGATCTCATTTTATTCTCGCAACAACCCTGTGAGGTAATTATTACTACCCTGATTCTGACAACAGCCCAGTGAGGAAGCATTTAACAGACTGGCAAGGGGGCACAGGGGGAGAGCGACTCTCTGGGAAGTGGCCACGTGAGTAGGGCCAGCAGCAGTGGGGTCTCCAACTCTCTCGCTGCATCTTTCCCTTGGGGAGGGCAGGGCAGAGCTCAGCCCCAGCTGGTGACGATTGCCTTCCTAACCCCCAGGGCCGACAGAGGCCACGCCCCCTCCCTGCAGGTGGGAGGAGCCGGCTTACTGAGAGGTGGATCGAGATGCACAGCTTCTCTTGAAAGGCCGACGCTGCCCTCTTCTGGTTGGCCATCCCTAGTGCCTCCGCTTAACATTGGCCGACATTGACCCAGGGCCGGTGTGAGCGGGGCGGTAGTTATGCCATGGACAGGTCAAGGGCACAAGCCACACCTTGCGTGGGGCTCTGGTCCACCCACCCACCTTCCCAAGGACTTTAGGTCACCTCCCCTGCCCCCATCCTGCCTTCTCTTGCTGTCTCTATCAGCATCCTCCCATCCCCTAGCCCAGTCCCATGCTCCCTCTTTGAGGCCAGAGTTGTCTACACTCGCCTGTATGTGTGCACCTGGCTCTTTCCCTTAGCCCCGGCATCTGAGCCATGCGTCCCCATTTCCACTGTCACTACTCCAAGGAATCTCTTACTAACATCCCCAGCGATCTCCAAGATTCAGTAAGTACTTGATTTTAAACATGCATTTTGAATTATTCAAAGAATGCATTGATTCATTCACACACACATGTAGGCCTTCAGCTTTCTGTTTCCAGAGATAATCACCGTTATGAGTTTGAGTTTGGTGGGTATATGGTGTTTAAAAACTAGGTACAACTATGATCCATAGAAAATGTATTAAATGTAAAAGATGTTTATGTGGTGGGTACTGTGTCGCAATAGCTTTAAACTCGGCAGGTGTTGAAGATCTGTCCATCGTGTCCATGCATTTAGACCTTGTCAGGGACACTCCTTGGTCCTCTTATTTTTCAGACTCTCAGTAACATTCAACACAGCAACTGTTGTTGTAGTAAGAACATTGAATGTGAGGGGCGCCTGGCTGGCTCAGTCATTAAGCGTCTGCCTTCAGCTCAGGTCATGATCCCAGGTCCTGGGATCGAGCCCCACGTTGGGCTCCCTGCTCAGCGGGGAGTCTGCTTCTCCCTCTCCCTCTGCCCCATCTCCCGGCTTGTGCGTGCACATGCACCCTCTCTCTCTCTCAAACAAATAAAATCTTTAAAAAAAAAGGAACACTTACCTTGAGATCTACCCTCTTAACACATTTTTGTGTGTACAGAACAGTATTGTTGACTATAAACACGGTTCTGCAGATCTCTAGGACTTCCTTCGTCTTGCAGGACAGGAACTTTATACCCACTGAAGAGCAACTCCCCATTTGTGACAGATTCTTTTTAAAGACACTCAACAATAACCTATGCTGCTAGTTTTAAAGACTTCAGACGTCAATCAGCTGAATGGGAGTGCTGCTCTGTACCTGCCCCCCGACCCCTGGGAGAGTCGACACCTTCCCTCTGTACAGACACGGGTTGCAAGACAAGGTTTGCCATGACAAGAATATATATATATATATATATATATATATATAATTTATTTTTTTATTAACATATAATGTATTATTTGTTTCAGGGGTACAGGTCTGTGATTCATCAGTCTTACGCAATTCACAACGCTCACCATAGCACATACCCTCCCCAATGTCCATCACCCAGCCACCCCATCCCTCCCACCCCACCCGCACTCCAACAACCCTCAGTTTGTTTCCTGAGATTAAGAGCCTCTTATGGTTTGTCTCCCTCTCCGGTTTTGTCTTGTTTCATTTTTCCCTCCCTTCCCCTGTGATCCTCTGTCTTGTTTCTCAAATTCCTCCTATCAGTGAGATCATATAATACTTGTCTTTCTCTGATTGACTTATTTCACTTAGCATAATACCCTCTAGTTCCATCCATGTCGTTGCAAATGGCAAGATTTCATTTTTTTGATGGCTGCATAATATTCCATTGTATATATATATATACCACCTCTTCTTTATCCATTTATCTGTTGATGGACATCTGGGCTCTTTCCACAGTTTGGCTATTGTGGACATTGCTGCTATAAACATCGGGGTGCATGTGCCCCTTCGGATCCCTACATTTGTATCTTTGGGGTAAATACCCAGTAGTGCA
>NC_138372.1:22999130-23009230 GCF_054177405.1 Leptonychotes weddellii
GGCCATTTGGATGTCTTCTTTGCAGAAATGTCTGTTCCTGTCTTCTGCCCATTTCTTGATTGGATTCTTTGTTCTTTGGGTGTTGAGTTTGATGAGTTCTTTATAGATTTTGGATACTAGCCCTTTATCTGATACGTCATTTGCAAATATCTTCTCCCATTCTGTTGGTTGTGCCGTGACAAGAATATATAATCTATGTGCTGTTCCCCCTCTTCTGGACGTGTCCTTCTTCCTCCCCTCTCTGCAGGTCCTGGGTACCCGACTTCCCTCTCTCAATGAGAGAGCTCCTCTGGATTCTGTCTCAGGCTCCCTTTCTCTTGTAAACTCTCCCTCCTCTTAGGGAATTTCATCTCCTCCCACCACTGTAAATACCATCAGTATGCTGCCACCTCCCACATTTTGATCTCCAGCCCAGACCTTATATCTCCAGCAGCTGCCGGGATCCCACAGGATGCCTGGAACCCGGTGTGTTCCAACACGTTCACCATCTTCCCCTTGGAGAAGGGCTGCTTGGCCTGCTGGGCATGGAGTCAGACAGCCCCACAAACCAGCCACCACCAGGCTTGCCGGCCCTGCCCCCAGATCACCTCTCCCCCATCTGTTCCCTCACCCCAGACGATTGCGACCAGTCCCCCCAGAATCTTCTTGGCCCTTCCTGAGTCCGTGTTCACACGGTAGCCAGAGTGATGTGCGTTTAAACCTTGCAGTTAAAGTGCAAATCTGACTGTGCCATTTCCCTCCTTGAAACCCTTTCAACGGATTCCCTTGACTCGCAGGATGAAATATAAATCCACATCAGCCATCTTGGTCTCCCTGTTGGCTCTGCCCACCTCCCTGCAACCTTATCTTCCCCCGTGGTGCTCCCTCTGCCCAGGTCACTCCAGTGTTTCCTGTTCCTTGACCAGGCTGAGCACATTCTGCCTCAGCCCCTCAGCCCAGACTGCTTCCTGCTACCAGAACCATTCTTTCCTTCCCTCTGGGCCTGGACGAGGCCTCCTGTGGAGCTCAGCTTAACTTTCTGACCCTCAGAAAGGCTGTCCTTGGCTCCTCACATCCGGGTCCCCCATCCGGCTCTCTAGTATCCTGTGCTTTTTCCTCAGGGCTCTGCGTTTGTAACTCCTTCATTATTTATCGCTCATTTGTTCTTACCTATTTTCCCCACTGCCTGAAAGTTCCACAGGGTCAGAAATTTGTCTACTTTACTCACCACTTGTTTTCTTTAGCACTAGGACAGAGCCTGGCATCTCAATGGATGCTCAAGAAACACTTGTCAGCTCAGCTTCGAGGTTGAATTCTCCATCACAGTACTGTGGTTAAGAGCTCGTGTGCTGAAGTCTGACAGTCCTGGGTTAGAATCCCAGCTGGGCCACTTACAAGCTGTGTGACTTTGGACAAGTCACTTCACCTCTGAGTCTCTGCTTCCTGCCTCATAAAATTATCATGAGGATTAAATAAAGATGTACATAAAATATTTAATGCTATGGCTGTCATATGGAAATCCTTCAGTGAATAACACTAGTTATCGTGTAAGTGTTTCTAATCAGAGCTAAATCACAAGCCCCAGATTGCTACCGTGGCTTCCTCCTCTTACCTCATATGGTGAAGCCGGGAGCAAAATCACATTTGCACATCCACTCAGACTCAGGGACTTTGGAAGCCAGCTGTGGGGGCAGCAACTCCAGCTTCGTCCCACTCTGCTGCTTGCTGGCTGTGTCTCTGCAGGCAGGTGGACTTCTCTGAACTCAGTGTGGTCCTCTGTAACGTGTGGCCAATGCATACCTCACGGGACAGTTCAGGCATCACGTGAGAATGCACGTAAGTACCCCGTGCTGAGAAATTGCTACATTAAAATTAGTCTTATTAGAAACTCAGGATGGCTAAAGATGGCCCTGTGTCTCCCACGGTGTTTCAGAACAGGCTTCCTCTTGACTTCCTGCCCTCCATCATCTCAGACTTGAGTTTGCAAGCTGGGTCTGCCTCCTCCCTGCTGCGTCATCTCCCTGAGTACCAGGTTCCTTCTCTCTAGAGCGGAGCCAGGACCCCTCTGATGGGGTTATTGTAAGGAGTAGATAAAGCAGTGAATCCGAAGCAAGGGTTCGCAGACGATGGATGGTCACCAGATCCGGGCCACTGCCTGATTCTGTCCAGTTCTATCGGATCACAGCCACACTCGTTCACTCATGCACCCTGTCTGGCTGCCTTAGTGTTGAATAGATGTCACGGAACCTATATGGCCAGGGCGTCTGGGTGGCTCAGTCCGTTGAGTGTCTGGCTCTTGGTTTTGGCTCAGGTCATGATCTCACGGTTGTGAGATCAAGCTCCACGCTGGGCTCTCTGCCTGGCATGGAGTCTGCTTTGGATTCTCTCTTCCTGTGCCTCCCCCTCTGCCCCTCTTCCTCCCCCTCTGCCCCTTTGCCTCCCCCTCTGCCCCTCTGCCTCTCTCCCTGCTTGTGGCTTGCGCATAAGCTCAGAGGTGCTCTCTCTCTCCCTCTCTCTAAAAATAAATAAATAAAATCTTAAAAAAGAAATAAAAGAACCTATATGGCCCACCAAGCCTAAATAAACTATTTGCTCTCTGGCCCTTTATAGAAGTTTACTGACATCTCATTCAGTGCCTGCTTGTGGTAGGTGCTCAGGGACAATGGTTGCTCTCATCATCATCTTGTCTGTACCATTAATGCAGCAATCAGGTGGGACGGTGTTCTGTAAAGGTGAGGAAGAGGAGGCCCTGGGTGGGGGGGAGGGGCTGGCCAGAGTCACCCAGTGCAGCGCCATGCACACAGCAGGCCTTGGGATGTGGGATGACCTGTGTCAAAAAGACTCTTGGTCTGGTGAACTTTCCAGTACATCAAGGAATATTCTTTTTTTTTTTTTAAGATTTTATTTATTTATTTGAGAGAGAGAGAGAGAGAGTGTGCAGGTGGGGGGAGGGGCAGACAGAGAGGGAGAAGCAGACTCCCCGATGTGCAGGGACCCTGAGATCATGACTTGAGCCGAAGGCAGATTCTTAACCGACAGAGCCACCCAGGTGTCCCCAACAGGGAATAGTCTTTATTTATTTATTTTTTAAAGATTTATTTATTTATTTATTTATTTGACAGAGACAGAGCGAGAGAGGGAACACAAGCAGGGGGAGTGGGGGAGGGAGAAGCAGGCTTCCCTTTGAGCAGGGAGCCTGATGTGGGGCTCGATCCCAAGACCCCGGGATCACGACCTGAGCCGAAGACAGACGCTTAATGACTGAGCCACCCAGGCGCCCCAGGAATATTCTTTAAACATTAAATCTGTCAGGAAAATGTGTCAGGTGCCTATTGTTAGGGCTATCATGACTCCATGTAATGTCTTTGAATGAATTAGAAAATGTACCCATCCTTGAGGCACTTATTATAATGAATATACTGATTTTGTGAGACTGAGATGCTTTACTGCCAGGAAGTTGTAACATATATAAATCTATAGTGGATTCTCTATGAATGGGACCTCCCTCCTCTCAATTGTACAGTGCGCCACCTGCACAGCTGTCTACAGCAGCCTTGTCTGTCAAAGAATGGTGAACCGGCGCGAGTCCTGATTTTCACATATCTGTTGTGTACAAATGAGGCCCACTTCTTAGGGACCTCCCCCTGCATAGCTATGACTCTGCCCCTCATTTGTGCTTCCTCGACTTCCGTGGGCCCGGTAGGCCCTGAGCCTCCTCACCATCACCTTTGGGACCCCACAGGCAGAGATGGAGTTGGTCCAGCGTATTGGTGTCCCTGCCAGTAAGATCATCTACGCCAACCCCTGTAAGCAAATCGCACAGATCAAGTACGCTGCCAAGCATGGGGTCCAGCTGCTGAGCTTTGACAACGAGGCGGAGCTGGCCAAGGTGGTAAAGAGCCACCCCAGTGCCAAGTAAGCAGAGAACCACTCGTGGGGAGGGCTGTGCTGAGTGTGAGGGCAGAGGGGGAGGGAGGAGTGGCGCTGGAGCAGAGGACCCTGCCCTGGACCCGGCCACATTCCCAGGAGTCTGGGGCGGGCGCTCCTGGACTGGACCCAGCGAGCCAGGGCCTGATGAGGGCCAAGGCAGAGATTCTGGGGATCAAAGTCACAGGCTGAGGGAGCAAGAGGAGGGTGGTCAGGAAAGCTGCATGGAGGACGTGGCCTTCAAGGTGGGCCTGAGGAGGGAGTGGAATTAGCGGAGCACATCAAAGCACAGAATGCGAGGAGGTCGGAAGTGGCTGGGGGCGTGTGAGGGATGAGCAGAAATTTGGTGTGGCCGGAACAGACCCTGTGCGAGGGGTGAGGGCAACCGTGATGGCTGGTGGGTCACGGTCCCAGGGCAGGGACCTGATGCACAGGGGCTTTGGTGGGGGTCAGGGCTGGACGTTTTGCTCTGGCTGAGGCTTTCATGCGATCGCCTGATGCCGTCGGGGGCTCCAGGGAGGGCCTCCTCGGGGTGATGGGGAGGCTGGGGCGGGCCACTCTGGTTCACCCAAAGCAGCTTCCATTTTGTTGGTTTTACGTGATATTGGGGTTCTCAATAAGACTGTGTTTAAAAAATGGTTCCCCTCATACAAGAAAAGTTGGAAAAGCCTGGCCGGTGTAGAGGCTGATTCGGAGGAAGTGGAGCTGCCGGGGAGAGCTGGTGAGGTCGGGACCAGGGCAGGGGCCGCGGGATGGGCCCAGAGACGTTTAGGGAATGGAAAGGACGGGCCTCGGAGGCTGACTGGCAGTGCAGGGACAGGAAGGGGTGAGGGCCCCGTGGGGTGGGCGGCTCTGAGTTTATACCCCTGTTCTCCGAGAGGACGTGGTTGGGGTCGGGGGGGTGGGGTCCACGCGGCAGAAGTGCGCTGTGTATCTCCTCAGGATGGTTCTGTGCATTGCTACCGATGAATCTCACTCCCTGAGCCCCCTGAGCTTCAAGTTTGGAGCGTCGCTGAAATCCTGCAGACACCTGCTGGAAAATGCCAAGAGGAGCCACGTGGAGGTGGTGGGGGTGAGGTGAGTGCCCGGAAGCCCCACCATCCCTGTCATTGGTGTCATTTCCCAGGAGTGAATCCATTCTCTATGAGACCTCCCTCAGGGCCTCCAAGGAAGGCCTGTCCTGGGCCTAGAATCCTGCCATTGGAGAGTTTCCTCTCTTTGGAAAGAAAGTGTGGAGTGTCCCATTGCCTCAACCCCATGGTTCCCCAGAAGATCTTGTCCCAGGAGGCCCCAGGAGGTACCTGGATTTGCAGGAGTTATACCAACTTATTATAGGCTACAGGTTGTGCAGTCACATCTTTGCTGCGCTTCTTTGCTCGCAGGGATAGGGACGAAGTCGTGATAATGACGTAAGAGTATAGCTTTCATTTATTCTGTGCTTAGGATATACCAGGCACTGTGCTAAACGATTCAGGAACATTATCCCACAGCCTTGTGGGACCTTATCCCTACTTTATAGATGGGGAAATGAAAGCACAGCGCTGACTGAGGGGAACGTACGGACCTGGCTGACTCGGGCCCTGCTCCTCATCCCAGAAGGCTTAGCCCCAGTGGCAGCATGAGGGGGTGGGAGGGACACCAAGTGCTAAGGGACCTCGGATCTAGTCTCTTGCCCACCCCTCACTTGCCCCGTGACCCTTGGCAATGCATTTACCCTCTGGGGCCCTCAGTCACTATATCTGCAGAATGGGCATGATGCCCATTGTGCCTGTCCAAGGCTGCTCCCGGCGGGGGCTGAGGCGGTGGCACCTGGGGCCCTGCATGTAAGCCGAGGGTCTTCCTCCCTTCCCAGTTTTCACGTCGGCAGCGGCTGTCCTGACCTTCATGCCTACACTCAGTCCATCGCAGACGCCCGGCTTGTGTTTGAAATCGGCGCTGAGCTGGGCCACGGGATGCACATCCTGGACCTTGGCGGTGGCTTCCCTGGATTGGAGGGGGCCAAAGTGAGATTCGAAGAGGTAACCCGGGGTCAGAAGTGTGGTCCTGGGCTCTGTGGGAGGTGGGGTGGGCATACCCGGCACTGTTGAGTGGGTCCCAGGCACGGCATGCTGTGCTTGATGCTTTACCCGGATCATCTTATTATTAGCCCCATGTTACAGCTGAGCAAACTGAGGCTCCTCGAGGTTATGTCACTTTCTGAGTCTACGGCAGAGCTGGCCACACATCCAACACTCTCTGACTCTAGTCCGTGCACATATTTGAAGCTTAACCAGGCCTATTTGCATAAGTCCTGAAACTCTCTGAGGGCCTGGCATGCTCTATTCTCCCTCAGGTGAGCTGATGAGAAATCAAACGGGAGGGCAGGGAAAGGAAAAGCCCACCTTCTGTCTGCTTCTTTCCATCTGAGATGAAATCAAGAAAAATGTGCCCCCGCAATCCCCATTCCAACCACTAGGGGCCGCCTCTCCCTAATAAGAGCCAAGTCCTGGGACATCCGCATCTCAGGACTGACCCTAAGAAAATAATCCCCCACAGACGCAATGAGTTAGCCCCAAAGATGAGCATCGTAGCAGTGTTCATAACAAAAACCCAGTGGACTTTCCTGGTCCGTCTAACACTTGGGAAGTGGTTAAATTATGGTACATTCATATGACTCCCATGTGAGATCATTCAGGGAAGTCTGTTGAGTAAAACAGGTTATAAAACATGTATAGCCTTATCATGTTTATAATAAAAAACAGTGTTTGTATAGAAAAAGAATTAAAGGAACTACTCCAAAAAGTTAACAGTGATTAACAATCTGGATGATAGAATTGCGGGTGATTTTGATTTTCATTCTTCTCTGTATTTTCTGTGAAAAATGTGTCATTTAACACATTGGTCATTTATGAAAGATCTACATCAGGGCTTCTGGAACCCGAGTACCAAGTATTATGTTAAGAACACCTCTTCCCATTGTGGGGGCATTGAGGAAGGTGATTTACACAAGCATAAGGGTCTTGACCCAGCTCCGTCTGCCTCCTACGTCAGGAAGCCTGACCAACTGTCTCTAGTCCCCAGTCTGGGGCCTTAGTAGCTGCCAAGTGCTTCTTTCTGAAATCAAAGAAGCTTTCAAGAAATAGACTTGCAGCTATAGCAAGTCCTCAGTATGTAAACCCCCCATTTCACACATGTCATTGTCCCCCATCCCTGTCCCACCAGATTGCTTCTGTGATCAACTCAGCCTTGGACCTGTACTTCCCGGAGGGCTGTGGCGTGGACATCCTTGCCAGGCTGGGGCGTTACTATGTGACTTCGGCCTTCACCTTGGCAGTCAGCATCATTGCCAAGAAGGAGGTTCTTCTGGACCAGCCTGGAAGGGAGGGTAGGTGCCAGGTGGGCAGCAGAGCCCCGTTTTTTCCCGAAGCTAGGGACAGTGGCTGGCTGAGCAAGGTCTGGTTTTAGGGGATGGGAATCTGGAGGATGGATCCTTTCTTTAGGGAAACTTACAACCAAGTCCCCTTACCCCCAAGACACTTATTTAGTGTTAGTTTTTCCTATGCATGTTTACATTTTATGAAGATTGAGATCAAAACAACCTTAGGGAGAACAGATACTTTATTAACCCATTGTACAGATGAGAAAATTGAGAGCCAAAGAGAATACAAGTGAATTGCTTAATAGTAAAAAGTACAGCCTGCATTTGACCCCATGTCTGTCTCCTCTCCAAAGTATAGGCTCTTACTCATCCTACTGCTGCTCATAACATAATGAAAATAATTAATGACAACTTATATTTGTCTAAGCCTACTTTATAGATGACAGAACATAGTTGAGTCACTAGCCCAAAGTCACATAGCTGGTGAGGGGCAATGCCTGGATTCAAGCTCAGGCCGGGCTGACTCAGGATTCTCTGCCCACATTGCAACATCAGCACTCATCCCTGCCCTTCCAGAGAGATCAGTCCTTCCAGCAGCCCCTTGAGTGAGTGGGGTCTGGGGCTCTGATCTTGGAGCCTTCTGCTCCAGGGTCCCAGGCAGGAGAGCTGAGGTGTGTCTTCCCCTGAGAATCCATTTGGAGGGGTGGTGGGCTCCAGGTAGAATGTCTTCTGTGTGTGTGTGTGTGTGTGTGTGTGTGTGTGTGTGTGTGTGTGGGTAGAGATGACATTCTTCTGGCTTCCTTTATAAATCTGGGTAATTACCGTATTAGTCCAGCCGGGAGACCTGGTTTCTCATTTCAGCTCATGCATTGCCCCGTGAGGGGGCTGTGAGGGGGGTTTACATACTGAGGACTTGCTATAGTTGCAAGTCTGAGCGAGCGGCTTAACCTCTTGGGGTATCGAGTTTGGGTGGGCTGCTCTTTGGCCTTTGCTGGGGCATCCAGGGGCTCAGATGCAGGCAGGAAGTATGTCCTGTGCAGGGGTGCTCACCTGCAGGGGTGAGTGCACCACATGAACCTCATGTCATAGGAGGCAGCAGGACCCACCCCATAGCTGAGGAAGGGGCAGCCTTTTTGCTTCAGTTACCCATCATCCTTGCTGAGCCTCCCATTGTGCCAGCACCCCGCTCCCACCCCCTCACACTGCTGCTTGTGCTGCCCCTGACCCCTCCCCTCCCCACAGAGGAAAATGGTTCCACCCCCAAGACCATCGTGTACCACCTCGGTGAGGGCGTGTATGGAATCTTCAACTCAGTCCTGTTTGACAACACGTGCCCTACCCCCATCCTGCAGAAGGTGAGCCTACCCCACGTGGGCTTCTTTTCAATCGTGTGTGTGTGTATGTGTGTGTGTTTAAATAACATTCTGGGGGTGTTTTTATCTCATTTTAAACAAGTAAAACGTATTCATTGTAGAAAATGGCGGGATGATGAAGATCACCCGTAATCCCACCATGTAGAGATAGACCCTTTGAACATTAGATTTCTTTTTAGTCTTTAAAAAAATGTATTCTATTTTTAAAAATAAAGTTGGATTGTATTGTTTTGTAACTGCTTTTTTCCACTCAGTATGGGTATAGCTCTTTCTATGCCGTCAGCTAACCTTTGACAACATGCTTTTTGAAGACTACATAGTATTTTAATCCATCTAACCTAGTAGTTGGTTTGCTATTTTCAAGCGTTGTGAGTGTATCTATCTTGACGTCCAGGTCTGATCAAGCCCTGGAGTGAATTTCTAGAAGCAAAAAGAAACAGTTCATCTTTAATGGGTTTTTCCAGGGTGACAAGGGAACAGGAATGGACAAAGAGGGGAAAGAAAATCAGACACACCATTGTAGTTTCGCATCTCCAGGCCTTTGTTGTGTGGCCCCTTTTCTGGAAGGGAACTTCAGTGCCTAACGGGCACCCAGATCATCATGAGCTCTCAGTGTTTTTGTTTTTCTCTCTTTTTCCACCCTGTCTAGTTTTTTAAGACCCACTCAAATGTCAGCTCCTCTTTGTAGCTCTTCCTGCCCCTTATCTATCACAGGCAGAAGGAGCCCCCCCCCACCTCCACCTCCACCTGCCCATGCCATGACTTGATTATGTCCTTGTTCCATAGCTGGGTTGTTCAATGTGGTTTCCTCCAGCTAGTCTGAGTAAGCCTCCCTGATGTGCTCAGAAATTCAGTTTTCCACCGTGATGCATCGGTCCTGCCTGCATTCTTGTGGTTTCCCACATCCGACCGCACTGAGAAAGGACCAGGTTGGCCTAGGCCAGCCGAGCCCCAGGTCACACAGCAGGCGGCAGCTGCTTCCCAGGTCCTGTCCCCCTCCAGACCCCCTCCACCTTCCAGTGCCCCTTTTCCTGTCACATGCCGTCCCTGACCCACTCCGCATTCCCTTCATCAGCAACTCAGATGAGCAGGACTGTGGGCCCAGCTCATTACCACACCCCCCATTCAGGGTCTCCATTTTGATTAATCTCCAGTTGGTATTCCTGCCTTGGACACCAGGATGTTACTGACCCTCTTTGTGATCAGTCCTGTTCCTCCTCTGGACGCTGTTGAAGTTTCATACTTTGGGCTGTCAGCCACTTACCAGGTCCAGCCATGTGACCAGATCCAGGGTGGGGCCCCTGTCTGGTGGTGGAGGCAGTTGACGACACACACAGTAAATTAGCTGCAGTTGTGTTGGGTGTGTGTTAGAGGGACCCAGCCTGGCTGGGGGTATCTGCATCTTCTTCCCCAAGGAAGGTCCCCTTCACGAGTCATGGTGGCAGCTTTGCATCCCTGCTCTT